>NC_061839.1:7895294-7905294 GCF_019202785.1 Penaeus chinensis
TCTCTCACTCTCTCTCTCTCTCGCTCTCTCTCTCTCTCCCTCTCTCTCTCTCTTTCTCTCTCTCCCTCTCTCTCTCTCTTTCTCTCTCTCCCTCTAACTCTCTCTCTCTCTCTCTCTCTCTCTCTCTCTCTCTCTCTCTCTCCCTCTCTCTCTCTCTCTCCCTCTCTCTCTCTCTTTCTCTCTCTCCCTCTCTCTCTCTCTTTCTCTCTCTCCCTCTAACTCTCTCTCTCTCTCTCTCTCTCTCTCTCTCTCTCTCTCTCTCTCTCTGTGTGTGTGTGTGACTATCTGTCTTTCTATCATATGTCTGTATTTATATTTATATATCTACATGTCTGTCTGCCTACCTTGTCTACCTGTCTATCTGTCTCAATGTGCCTATCTTTTTCTTTCCTCATCCTCTCTCTTCGTGCATTTTTGCCCTTCTTATTCTCTCTCTCTCTCTTTCTCTTCCCCCTTTTCTTCCTTCATCTTTATCTCCCATACCCTCCCCGTTTTCTATTCCTTCTCCATTATCCTCTTTCTCCCTCTCCCTCTCTTTCTCTATTTGTCCACATATTTCCCCCGCTTGTCCTGCCACAATATTGCGGTTTAAGCCTCATCATCAACCCCTCCCTCCCTCACCCCCCACTCCCCCCGCCTAACCCGCACGCTGACAATAAACTTGATTGTCCAATAAAGCCGGTGGTATACGGCGCACGTGAATTACTCCCGGAATTTTTGTTTCTGTTTGCGAGTGTGAAATACTTTGCCAAATTCTTGTGTTTTGGGCAAAGTTAATGTAGATGTTTTTCCTTTTTTGCTACCTATTTTCGCAGTGTTAGTTTAGAGTGAGTTGGTTTATGACCTTGAAAATGTTTTTTTTATTTTTTTTTATCATTGCGAGGGTAGCTAATCTTTATCGTTTATCCTGCGAATTAACTTTTATCACGACTGCCACCGCGGTTATTATAAGTGCTTGAGCATTATCACTATCTTCATAGTAGTCGTTTGTTAAATAAAATCCTAATGGTTAATTTCAGTCTTTCAGATATTTGTAAAACAGTAATACGCAGCGACGGAAATAATGCAGGGGTGGACGTATTCAACATTAAAAATCGGATCTTCAAGAAACATGTTCAGGGATATATTACAGTGAGACGTTTTTGTGCAGGAATTAAAAGTTCGGAATGGCCTGTTATGTATTTTTTAGCGTGTTCGGTGCCTCACCCTTTTGTCTCCTCGCAGCTAGATAGAAATAATGCAATTTACATTCCCACAGCGTATAAGTTGTTGGTCCGATAATTACTTGAAGAGAGGGAAAGTCATCAGTAAAGCAGGGAGAGGTCATACTACAAAGGGGAGAGCGAGAAGATAGAATATACCTATTGCACACACACACACACACACACACACACACACACACACACACACACACACACACACACACACACACACACACACACACACACAAACACACACACACACACACACACAAACACACACACACACACACACACACACAAACACACACACACACACACACACACACAATGAGTAAGAGAGGTGTCGTAGTTAGGTCAGTGACAATAAGTGCTAAAAAATACGGGTGAGAGGTGATCTTGATAGTGCTACATAAGAGAGAAGGATTCGTGAATACATAGAACTTATGTCCCAACCAAAATATAAATAATAATTCATCCAAACGTCTCCCAGTCTATAAAATTCAATATTGGACCATGCATACGTGGACCTTTTAATAGGAATACTAGGTTTCATTACCGTGCTAAATAAGTTCATAAGGTTCCAATGCTCATCGAGAGTGCTACAGTAGATAGAAACAGCGGTAAAAAAAAATAATAATTAGCCCCCACCAGAAACAAACACCAAATTACGAAATCATTAGAAAATGACAAGCATTACCTGTCCCCATACCCACAGGTCGCCGAGTAACAGTGCCAAATCGCACGGGCATTACAGTTTTCCCTCAAGTAGATTCGCTAAGGAACAGCCAAACCGCCAGTATATAGGTACAGTACATCACAAATTAAGGTAGGTTTAACATGGTTACCATAAAGCGACAAATATAATCAACCGCTCGACAGAAAATCTACCAGATAAACTATGCATTAACTATGTGATATACAAGCGATGGCACCTCAACCGAGTGCCAGACGCTGACCCCGCGCCCGGGGGCGCAGGCCGGTAGGTTTAGCAACCGCTAAGGAATGCAACACCTCTCCGAAAAACTGCCAGATACATAATCACCTTTCTAACTTCCTCTAACCCCAAACCCCCAACGGCACGGCAAAGGTCGCGGGCTCGCGTCACGCAGCCGGCCGGGGGCCGCCGGGGTAACCATTCCCCGTGCCGCCCCGCTTCTCGGTCGGTTTGTGGCCCTGCCCTTCACACAGGCGACCGCTCCCGTCTAGACGTCCGGAATGGTTTTCGAGTACCGCCCCCCCCTCACTGAGGTGAAACAACCTTTGGATGGTTGCTTCAGAGGGATGAAAGGAACCAGCTGACAAAAAGGACAAAACCCCCCTTCCCTCACTGAGGTGAAACAGCCTTTGGATGGCTGCTTCAGAGGGAAAGGGGAAACACTTTGAAAAGACACAGGTCCTTTCCTTCCTCACTGAGGTGAAACAACCTTTGGGTGGTTGCTTCAGAGGAATGTAAGGAACTGCCTGGCAAGAACGCAAAACCTCCCTTCCCTCACTGAGGTGAAACAGCCTTTGGGTGGCTGTTTTAGAGGGAAGGGTGAACCACTTCGAAAAGACACAGGTCCTTTCCTTCCTCACTGAGGTGAAACAACCTTTGGGTGGTTGCTTCAGGGGAACGAAAGGAAGTGCCTGACAAGAACGCAAAACCTCCCTTCCCTCACTGAGGTGAAACAGCCTTTGGGTGGCTGTTTTAGAGGGAAGGGGGAACTACTTTGAAAAGACACAGGTCCTTTCCTTCCTCACTGAGGTGAAACAACCTTTGGGTGGTTGCTTCAGAGGGATGAAAGGAACTGCCTGGTAAAAGTGCAAGACTCCTCTTCCCTCACTGCGGTGAAGCAACCTTTGGGTGGCTGCCTCAGAGGGCTGAGCAAAAAGGCTCCAAACAATGATGTCTCGTAGGTGGAAGGGCATCCCCTCTGGTCTCTCCCCAGGGGTTTACACCTACCCACGCGTTTGCCGTGCGTGGCAGCCTTGTGCGCTGTGGAGACGGGAGTCCTGGAGGTTGAGCGATGCCGTGAACGAGTACGCCCTGCGGCTAGCAACACGCCTCTTTGGTCCTCTATTCCAGCAAGACAGGCGGCCTGATCCCGGCCCGGTCACGGTCAATCGGCTGGTCTCCCCCGGGAGGCTAGGGTCAAGCAGTCATGCCGCCATTGGCACTCACAATGGTCCGTGAGTGCCGTCACAATGGCTATTGGCTGCGTATATCCTCTCATCACTCCTGTTGCTGTTAGACACTGGTTCTGACACTCAGCTTCCCCTTGTTGGACTCCGTGGTGGGTGGGGGCGTGAGAGGATGAAGCACTTACCAATTCATGGAAAAAACAATCAAACACCCCCCACAGACTGAACTTACAGTTGACGAACCGCGCAAGGCCCAGACCACGGTAGTCACCATGAAGGCATATGCGCCTTCCGGTGGCAAAAGAAAGCCCCAAGCACAGGATGACACTGTCACCCCTGCTGCTAAGGTGGACAAGACCGAAGCCAATGGGTCTGTCCACCGAATAGTCAAAGATCTTGACTCGCGAGCTGGCCTCTCCAGGCCAGCAGCTAAGCCAGGGAGGCCCCTGAGTTCACAGACGGCCTCCCCGACTGAGAGGGGAGAGCAGGCTGAACCAGCCGCATCAGCTCCTGCCTCCTCAAACAAGCCCGAAAGCCGAAAGGGCGGGCCGAAGCGTCCGAGGCCGGATACCGACTCTGATGAAGAGTCGGGACCCCCTAAACGCTTCACCCAGTTCAAAGTGCCAGCTAAACCCGAAGGCTTCGACAATGCCTACCAATTGGTCAGGGCATTGGAGTTGCAACGGAAAATCCGGTTGTCGATCCGGGTCGCCCGAGATCAGGGCATGATCATAATGCCCAAAGATCAAGCTACCTTAAATTTCCTCCGGGAAACGAAGGAGCTAACTGATGGGAGAAAAGTGAGTCTTTCCCCACTAAGTCCCGAGGAAAAGAGAACCAAGATGGTGCTACTTGGCTTCTCAGTCTCGTACGATGTGGAGCTGATCGCTTCACACCCACAGGTCGTGCAGGCTTCCCGAATGTCGAAGGGGAAGACCCCAACCAGGCAAGTCCTGGTGACCATGAAAGGTGCCCCAACCACTACCCTTGATCTGGGTAACTGGGGCACCTACAACCTTCGAACGTATGTGCCAGAACCACTTCGGTGTTTCAAGTGCCAGAAATACGGTCACCACAAGGCTAACTGTACAGCCAAGCCTAAATGTGGTGTCTGTAGCAAGGCACACAACACAGAGGTATGCCTCAAGGCATACAAAGAGGAAAAGAGGGACACAACAGCCAAATGTCCCAACTGTGCCAAGAAGCATCATGCCTGGAGCCTGACTTGCTCTGTCAGGAAAAAGGCGGCCCTCAGGCGACAAGAGGTTGCTCAAAACCGATCAGACTTTGTTCCTGCCCCACCGGGCACCCATGTCTGGGGAAGGAACAAAAGCGAAAAGGCCCCCCGACCTCCTAAGAGGAAGGAAGCCGCCCCCCAGCCGACACCGGATGTCTCCAACAAAAAGGAGTTTCCGACAATGCCAAAGGTGCAGAAAAAGAAACTAAAGAAAAAAGTTTCTAAGAGCACCACAAAAACCTCCCCAACAGATGATCATCTCCTCTTTGACGAGGGCGATATGACTCTCCTGTTAACTGCTGTTGTCACAGCAGTAGCAACAGCCCTGGGGAGGTCGAGTGAGGAGGCCGAGAAGGCAGTTTCGGTCGCCATGACGGCAATGACCCAGACTGTCGCAGCCCTGAAGGGAAGAAAGCTGGCTAGAGAAAAACCAGCCTCACCCTCACCCCAGGACGAGACTCCCCTCCCCACTCCAAACCAGGCCATGCCTTCACAGGCAGAGCCAAAACAGGCTGAATCTGTGCAGCCAGAGCCAGATCACGCTGACCTTGCCCAGGCAAGGCCAGCAAGGCCAGCCAAGAAAAAGCCTGAGAGAAAAGCCGAACCAACCAAAGTCAGAGCTACCAAAGGCTCTCCACCCCCCAGTGGACCCAAGGATAGCCTGACAACAGACGAGGAGCCCTCAACCAGCGAGGACCTCGCAATGGAGTTGTCAGACTCCGACGATGTCTCTGATGTAACTATCACTGAGTAACATCATGACACACCATCTAAGCATCCTACAGTGGAACATCAATAGCTTCTCTGCAAAGAACGCTTTTCTCCAAGCAGTAGTGCGATCAAGGAACATTGACATTGTCATGCTCCAGGAGACATTAACAGTGGACACTGTTCGCTTCTCAGGGTACCATGCCTTCACACTGCCACGAACACCTGGCAAGAGAGGCTTGATCACCCTTGTGAGAGCAACAATCCCCTGCTCCGCAATAGCCGATGCATCGCACTGTGGAGACGATGTTGAATCCCTTGCCGTCGAGGTTCACCTGGCCGGGGGGCCCCTCAAACTGTACAATGTGTACAGCCGGCCACGCTGTAAAAGCTTAGACATCAGCCAGGTCTGTGCTTCTGCTGCACACGACCGAGTGATCATAGGGGGAGACTTCAATGCACACCACCCCATCCTGGCTCCCTGCCGGGCACCGGATGCGGCCGGCTATCACATGGCCGACGTGCTAGAGACATTCCCTGAGATCGCTCTCCTCAACACCCAAGAGCCAACGCATGTCAGAGGAGGGGTCCTAGACCTCACCCTGGCCACTGCGACTCTGGTGGGGAGGATTGGCTGGTGTGTCGATGAGACCGTCACAAGTGACCATTACGGCACTATAACTACCCTCATGGATGCTGGCCCAGCCGAAATCCTAAGACCAAATCCAAGATGGAAAACAGACAAGGCCAACTGGCAGGCGTTTCAAAACGCCTTGGCCCTCTGTCTGAGATGCAACAATCCCCCACAAAGCGAAAATGTGGAAGTGCTCGAAGCCAGCCTGCTAAACGCCATTAATGAAGCAGCCTCACAGACCATACCCAAAACTCGGCCTGGGTCCAGAAGTCACAAAGACGCCTGGTACTTCAATGACGAGATCAGGGAGGTCAACCACAGGGTGAACATGTGCCGAAAACTATTCCGAAGGCAAAGAACCCCTGACAACCTATCCCTCCTAAGGGAAGCTGTCACGGATGCCAAGGAAACTGCCAACAGAGTCAGGCAGGAAAAGTGGCTGGAATGGTGTGAGTCCTTCGACCACCAAACCACCCTTTCAGAGCTGTGGCAACGGGTCAAGCGAGCTACCAGCCGCTCAGCCCCGAGGTGCACCCATCACGACCCCCAAGCAGAGGCTAACAGACTGGCGCACGAGTTCTCTGCGAGAACGAGCAGCAACAGTCTGCCAGCCGAGCTGAGGGCAAGACAAGAGCGTCTACAGCCAGACAGACACGCTCAGATCAGAGAAAGGGCAGCCGAACCCGATAACTCAGACGTTATCTTTTCTCTGAGGGAACTAAGGAAAGCCTATAAAACCAGTTCCAACACAGCCCTGGGCTCTGATGGGATCTCGTACCCCATTATCTCCCACCTAGGACTAGCAGGTGAGCGTGCACCAAAGGAGCCGGGGAAGTACCGCCCCATCTCTCTGCTCAGCTGCCTGGCCAAGACGGCTGAGAGGATGGTACTAAACCGGCTTCAATGGAAAACGGGACCCCCGCACGAACACCTTCACGGGTTCACAAGGGGCATGGGCACAGCACACAGCTTAGCCACGCTCTTAAGCACAATCAGCAAGGGCCCAGCTGTGGTGGTATTCCTTGACCTGGAGAAGGCTTTTGAACTGGCAAGTCCGCTTGCCATTCAGGAAAGCCTGATCCAGAAGGGAATCAGAGGAAAGCTCTTGGCTTGGATAGGTGACTACTTCAGGAACAGGACTGCCAATGTCAAATTCCAGGGTCACCTATCGCAGCACATGCCGCTCGAAAATGGAACGCCACAGGGTGGGGTTCTCAGTCCAGCCCTATTCAACACTTTAATGTCCTGTATCCTCAACATAAACCTCCCAGTGGGGTGCCAGATCATCTCGTATGCAGACGATCTCGCTATCACCTCCACTGGACCACGCAGCCAGAATAAAGCCCAGCGTTGTCTGGACCTCGTGTCAGAGGAGTGTTGTAGGACGGGACTAAAGATCTCTGCTGCCAAATCCAAAGCCATGGCTTTGAGACAGAGAGTTCGAGGCACAAGACTGAAAATCCAGGGAGTGGAATTAGAAGGGGTCAAGGACTACCTATACCTTGGGGTAAGGATAGACCGGACCCTCTCCTTCCATAAGGAGGTCCAGTACCTGGTTGACCGAACCAAAGCAAGACTGTCTGTCATGAGAGCAATGACTGGGAGACGCATAGGGGCCAGACACAAAGTACTAAGATCATTCTATGTACATGCTGTCCGGCCCATTGTGGACTATGCCTCAGTCGCTCTAATTGCTGCAAAGAAAAAGCACACAGACAAATTAGAAACAGTCCAAAATGAAGCTGCCAGGATCATTCTGGGTGCCCCGAGGTGGACGAAGGTCCTCAACCTCCTGATGGAGGCAAACCTTCTCCCCCTGGACTCACGAATCGATCTAACGGCAACACAATTTCTGTCAAAGGTCATCCAGGCTCCCAGGAACACAAGCCTAAGACAAAAATTAGTCAGATGCCTCGAACAAGACAACGAGCTCGTTGCAAACAACTCCTGGCTGTCTCATACAGCCAGGGTGTTGATACGCCATCAGCTCAAAGAACAGCTTCTTGCTAAGGGCATGGACTCCCCCCACCCCGACTTTGCCGAAGCCCCGCCGTGGGCACTGAGCCTGATAGAGTTCAACATAATGAACCTGTCAATGAAAAAGAACCTATACCCCATGCCTAGCCTAAAGGCAGAAGCCCACAGGGTCATTGCAGCCATCACTCCTCCGGGTAGTAGAACATACTACACGGATGGATCGGTCGATCCCTTGAGCCACACTGCAGGCGCCGGCTTTGCAGCTAGGGATGCCACGCGATCCATGAGGGTAACAGACAACGCCTCCTCGCTACAGGCAGAGGCAGTTGCAATCATGGGAGCCCTAGGCCACGCGTCCCTAAGGGAAGGACACGTGGTCATACACACAGACTCCAGGGCAGCCATTGACTGTCTTCAGCACAGCTCACCCACAGACAACATCTACCTACTGACCACGATTCTCACAATGGCACAGAGAATTCTTGCTCAGGGTAGAAGAATTATCATCAATTGGGTCCCAAGCCACATCGGCATCAGAGGGAACGAGCTTGCTGACAGACTAGCCGCCGCTGGCAGGGGTATGCCCCCAAATCCCATGACGATAAAACCGAGCCGAAAATTACTTATGGAGAAGTGTGCCTTGGTCGGTCGTACCTTCCTACGGCAGCTCCACAGAGAGGAAACGAGAACCTCCCCCTCGGCCAGCTGGTACTCAGACGCCACAGGCTCTGAACCACTGGCACTCTCTGAAGTAAGCAACAGAGGTACCGAAGTCATTCTTCACAGAATGCGCCTAGGTTACCACTGTGCATGGCAGATTATCCCAACAATCGAACGCGATGAATGGTGCTGCAAGCACTGCGGCGAGCCGAACGCCACACTAGTCCACTACCTAGAAAATTGTAACCATACACAATTCCTGAGACATGGACCGCCCACAACAGCCGCCGTGCTGGTAAAGAGGCTATGCGAAATACTTACACCATGGTGGCAGGAGCGCTTGCTGGCAATCCCGCCGCCACGGTAAGCACCGAGTGTCAGACAACTCAATGAGACAGCCGTAAAAAAAGCTGACACAGGCCGGGCCATATCTAGAAGGCCCGGGCGAAGCTAGAACTTCGCAAACCAACCCCCCCCCCCCCCCAAACCCCATCCTTACCCATTCCACCATCGTCCTAAATCCTCCTCTCCCACATCACCCGCCTCCTTCCCTCAACCCTTCAGCTGCAAGCCTACAATGTATGCACATTATAATGCATGGGCTCATTATAATGGAGTGCGTATGTGCGTTCATGCAAACACTATTCAAACGTTTGTGCACGAGTATGAGTACGTAAACACGGAAGTGCGCAGGTGTATGAGTTTTTGTGTGTACGTGTCCATGTGTGTGTGTATGCAAGAGAAGTAATATATAAGTAGATGTGTATATCTGTGTGTATGATGTATATACTCTTATGTGTGTAAAAGGAAAAGAAACAAACTCATACGAAAACCGCAGCCAAATTAAGCTAACTTGAAGACCAGAGCGACAGAATTTAACCTAGAATTTAAGCGGTAAGAACGTCAAGCAAAGCTCCAGCAAGCTCTCGGTAGAAACTAAACCTTATGCAAAAACGTAGGGTCATGAAAGGGACAAAATAGAATTAGCTGAATTAACAAAGACTATAAATAAAAAGAAGACAGAAAATGTACGGAAATACAATACTCAAATAATAAATGAAACAGTGATGTCAGGTACCAGCATGAAAACATCTAAAAGGAGACTCGGAATAGGGAAAATCAAATGTATACAATAAAGAAACCAGACGAAGTGACATATAACAATAATAATATCATAAGAGTAGTGAAAGACTTTTGCAGGGATTTATACAACGCAAATGAACAGCCACGGATAAAAGCGAAGGAGGTAACTAGAGAGGTACCTAACTTCACAACAGAAGAAATAAAACGAGCGCTTAAAGGCATGAAGAGAGGTAAAACACCAGGTGAAGACAGAATTAGTATGGACCTTATAATAAATGTAAGAGAATTTGCAATGACGTGCCTGATTGCTCATCAAGTACACCATGTTAATTATTGACAAGGATTTTATTTCGATCTTCTTTTCCCCTTTCTCTCGGC
>NC_061839.1:7922794-7925294 GCF_019202785.1 Penaeus chinensis
ATGATGAAAGAGGACGTGAGGTTCGCCGGAGGAAGGGAAGGGATATTCGGGTAAGGAGTAAAGGAGAGATATAGAGATATAGAGAGAGGGAAGGAGAGAGAGGGAGGGAGGGGAGGAAGAGAGAAAGAAAGAGAAAGAGAGAGAGAAAGAGGGAGGGAGGGATTGGAAGAAGAGAGAAAGAAAAAGAAAGAGAGAGAGAGAGAGAGGGAGGGATTGGAGGAAGAGAGAAAGAAAGAGAGAGAGAGAGAGAGAGAGAGAGAGAGAGAGAGAGAAGAGAGAGAGAGAGAGAGAGAGAGAGAGAGAGAGAGAGAGAGAGAGAGAGAGAGAGAGAGGGAGGGAGAGTGGGAAAGAGAGAGAGAGAGAGGGAAGGAGGAAGGGGGGGAGGAAGAGAGAAAGAAAGAGAAAGAGAGAGAGAGAGAGGGGAGGGAGGGAGAGAGGGAAAGAGAGAGAGAGAGGGGAAGGAGAGAAAGAGAGGGTAAATATACACAACCTTAACGCACATCAGCCTTACCCTCCCTCTTCTCCGCTCGAATATTAACACGTTATGGCGGCTCTTATTAACAACCCTATGAATGATGATGAAGATCAATTATCATCCATTACCGGGTGATAATAAGCCCTTCGACACACACACACACACACACACACACACACACACACACACACACACACACACACACATACACACACACACACACTCACATCCTTAAAAGACACACAAACATATCCTTCCCCAAGTCCTCTTCTATCTTCGGAAATCATTACAAGACAATTATCCCTTCAAAGCTCCGCAACCCCCACGAGGGCCAGCCATGACGAGACCCATTCATGAATCGCGTAGACGGGAAATGAATGAGCCGCGTGAAAGCCGGAGTGAATACCCACACAGGCCGCGAGATGCCCGAGAGATTAAGGACAAGTGCGGTGAAAGCTTGAGGAGGAGAATATCTTTGCGGGTGGGTGGGTGGGTGGGTAGGTGGGTGGTGGGGGGGGGGTTCGATTCCTGGGGGTTACTCTCCGTTTTTTTTATCTTTCTTTCTGTTTGTCTCTCTGTCTGTCTGTCTGCCTGCCTGTCTGTCTGTGACTGTCTGTCTGTCTCTCTATTTTAGTGTAAAACATCACTAATTGCAAACTGCCATTGCGACCACATACTCCTGAACGGCAAACTCTTTTGAAAATTCAGCTATCGAAATGACCGCCTCACTTGGAGTGGAACTCAAGTACGGTCAGAGAAGCTGCTTGAAACTTCAATTTCGAACCGAAGTTTTAAACGGATTCAGTGAAAATGGAAATGACTAACACGCAACTCAAAAAAAAAAAATCAGGAAAGTAAAAAAAAAAAAAAAAAAAAGATGAATCAGTACAATGAGATTTTTTGACATCCGTCTAATTTGCTTCGTTTGCGAACCCCCAACCCATATGCAAATAAATACACACATATGTACTTATTTACCTATTTGTCTAATTTGCTGTCAACCTATCTACATTTAAATCTGATAATTCTGTATAATGTGCATGTCCATATATAAACATATTCCCTGGGCCAAACCGAAAGAGACGAAACTCATAGGAATTTTTTATCTAGTCTGGTATTATTTCCACGATGAAGGCATTCGTTCTAATATATATCGTATATATACATTATTATTCTAGTTATTATAACTATTATGACTTTATTGCATAAAAATGAAATATCATTTTGTAGTAGGTGAAATATACTAATACATATCAACGAAAAACACTCTTACAGACGTAATACAAAAACTATAGGAACCAAAACAGGAAAACATTAGTAACATCTAGAGCTGTATGTTTTGCTCTTTTGAAGCGAAGCTAGGACCATTAGCAAAGAAGGGTTGAATTCTGAGGTAAAAAACAAACCGGAAGAGCTTTCGGTTTAAGACAAAACAAGAAAAAAAAATAGAAAATAAGAAAAAGAAAAAGATGAAAATAGATACCAAAAAAAGGTCTCACACTTTCAGAGAACTTGCAACTGAAGATAAAACCATCGGTTCAAAAACGGGCGGCGAGACGACTTGAATGCAGGGATGAATAGCGAATCAGTGCTACTCCATCTTGCTCAGGATCGAGGTGGGTTCATGGGAGTGGTTGCCGACGTCACAGGCTGACACAGGACTTGAAGAAGAAGAATGATCCTTCCTTCAGACGCACGATTCGCTCGCCCGCTTCTGCTGTGCCTCATCGTCGTCTCCTCCTATCTCTCTTTTGTTTTATTTTTGTCTCTCTGTCGGTTTCTCTGTCTGTCTGTCTATCTGTCTGTCTGTCTGTCTGTCTGTCTGTCTGTCTATCTGTCTATCTGTCTATCTGTCTATCTGTCTATCTGTCTATCTGTCTCTCTCTCTCTCTCTCTCTCTCTCTCTCTCTCTCTCTCTCTCTCTCTCTCTCTCTCTCTCTCTCTCTCTCTCTCTCTCTCTCTCTCTCTCTCTCTCTCTCTCTCTCTCTCTCTCTCTCTCTCTCTCTCTCTCTCTCTCTCTCTCTC
>NC_061839.1:7970294-7987794 GCF_019202785.1 Penaeus chinensis
TTTCTTAAATCTTACTTCTCTTTTTTTGTTTTTGTTTCGTTTTTGTTTTACTGATGTGAAGGCGTGCTTGTGAGAATATGTAACAATTGTAATATTTTTTCTTGGTGAATGGCCCCCCCCCCCAAAAAAAAAAAAAAAAAAAAATATATATATAAATCGTAGCCAACACCTTTATACTCTTCAAACTGCATTTTGTGCAACTAGTTTTATTGATTTTGTATTATTTATTAATTCATAGCTTTAATATAATAATCATTATTATCATTATTATTGCAAATCGAATGTCTTTCATTGTGAATGACACCCACTCGAAGACAAATTCTGAAAAACAGAAAAAAATCAAAATTTTTACTAATTCCGGGGTAAGAGACCAAGGATTAGATGCACACACACACACACACACACACACAAACACATACACACATACACACACACACACACACACATATACACATACATATTCACGCATTTATCCTTATTATTTTTCTAGAACAAAAACAAAAAACGATTCGAAATACAGAAGTATATTCTTTGGCGGAAATTTCAGCTCCGTCGCACTTCAAGTTCCTAAAAGCCGGTGTTCATACTTGCTAAAACGCCGCGTTGAAATTTCATGACATTGCATGACTAACCTCACAGGCGCCATGTTTTCATTAAAAAAGGGATTTTCCAGTTTCGGAACTTTTTTTCTCACTCAACGTCCTGAGGAACAAAATTGTCGCCGGTGGGAAAAATAAATATTCTTAGAAATCTACATACATGAAATGAAAGAAGGACAGAAAAGGTGAGTCAACTCGTGCGTATGAGAAACAGACAGAGGGAGAGAGAGAGAGAGAGAGAGAGAGAGACAGAGAGAGAGAGAGAGAGAGAGAGAGAGAGAGAGAGAGAGAGAGAGAGAGAGAGAGAGAGAGAGAGAGAGAGAGAGAGAGAGAGAGAGAGAGAGAAGAGAGATATTAATGAACAGATAATACATACATGCATATGTATTTGTATGTATATATATGTATATATATATATATATATATATATATATATATATATATATATATATATGTGTGTGTGTGTGTGTGTGTGTGTGTGTGTGTGTGTGTCGGTGTGTAGAGAGAGAGAGAGAGAGACAGAGAGAGACAGAGATAGATAGATAGATATATAGATAGATAGATAGATAGATAGATAGATAGATAGATAGATAGATAGACAGATAGAGAGAGAATGACAGAGACAGAGATTGACAGATAGATTGATAGAGAGAAAGAGAGTGGAGATGTAGATACACAGTGTGATAGAGAGAGACAAAGAGGAATGGATAAAAAGTGGACAGATGAAAAGAGAAAGACTAAGGAACAGAAAAACGAGTCGAAATTAAATATTTAACATCAGCTTTGTTAGCTTCCAAGAAGATTTTTTGATAATTCCACACAGAAACTCAGGATAAATGTAAATATCATCATTATTTTTCCCCAGTACTTAATGCTGTGTCAGGAGGAAAAGGTCACGTATTTTTTCCTCAGGTCATTATATCTTTTCTTAAATTCTTTCTTTTGCAGTTCCATTTAACTTTCATTGCATTTATTCATACGATTTTTCTGTCTTTCTGTGTCACTCACACACACATAAACACACACACACACACACACTCTCTCTCTCTCTCTCACACACACACATACAAACAAACACACACACTCACACACATAAACACACACACACACACACAGACACACACACATAAACACACACACATACACTCACACACACACACACACACACAAATACTCAATCAAACAAACACACCCACCCACACACGTAAACACAAATACACAAACAAACACACAAACAAACAAACACACAAACAAATAAACAAACACACACACAAACAAACAAACAAACCCACAGACACACAAATAAACAAACACATACACAAACAAACACTCACACAAACACACAAATAATCTCCCTTTTCGTTTCGAGTCTCTCAGGGAGGGAAACCTACAGTATAAACTCCCTTACGACATGAATTTCTAATACATGCTTTTCATGGCGCGTCGGGAAAGGATGCAAGCAATGGTCGTATTCCTTCAGTTGCCATGAATTAACATCGTTTCATTTCTTTTATATTCGTTTGTTGTTTGGGAAGAATGGGTTATTATGGAAATATAGGCTCTAGGTACTAGTGGGTATTCATCGTATAAACTTTATGACAAATGTGAGTCTGTAACAAGGAGGCAAATTTACGTGCAAATGGAAAAGAAAAATATTCGCCTGGCTGTAATAGTGATGTTGAAGATGATGTTGATAATGATAGTGATGACCATAATGTTGATATTTTTAACAATAGTAGGGATTTTAAGTAAATGCTAATGAGGGTAGTGATGATGATTAAAAGCAGATGATATTAGTACTAATACTAATAACTAATACCAATACTAGTACTAATTAGTACTAATCAGTAATGATAACAATAATATAGCTAGAAGCTAGAAATAATGATATTGCTACTATCATTACTACTGCTACTGCAAAAAATGATGATAATAACAATGATAATAATGATGATGGTAATAATAATGCTAACACCAACAGCAACAACATGATGCTAATGATAATAATGATAACAACAATAATAATAGTCATAATAATAATGATAATAACAATAATATTATTATTATTACTATTATTATTATTATTATTATTATTATTATTAATGATAACAATAATAGTAATAATAATAAAAATGACGACAATAATTGTTATAATAGTAATAATAATAATGATGATGATAATAATAATAATAATGATAATAATAATGATAATAATAATAATAATGATAATAATAATAATAATGATAGTAATAAAAAATGATAATAATAAAAAAAATAATGATGATAATAATAATAATGGTGATGATAATAATAATAATAATGATAATAATAATAATAATGATAATAATAAGGATAATAATAATAATGATAATAATTATAATAATAATAATAAAAATAGCGATAATAATAATGATGATAATAATAATGATAATAATAATGATAATAATAATAATAGTAATAATGATAATGATGATGATGATGATGATGATAAAAATAATAGTGAATGACAACGATAATAATAATAATCATGATAATAACAACAAGAATGACAACAGCAACAATAACAATAACGGTATTAACATTAATAATAATAATGATAATAACATTAATGATTATGATAGCAACGGTGGCGATAATGATAATGAAAGTAGAGATAACAGCACCACCAATAATAAGGATAATGATTTTAATAATATTGAATGATTCCGCCAGTCTACCCCCCCCCCCCTCTCCAACCGGGCCAATATCATCTCATGAATATCAATGAGCCTATATTTTATACCTCATTTGGGAAACAATTTATAATGGTACCGATTAGCTTTCCAAAATTAACGAGGAAGGAATCGCCACAGGCAGCTTCTCTGGGCAAATGGATAAGAAGGACGAAGAGAGAGGGGATGCTGGAACGAGAGAGAGAGAGTGGTGATCCTTGTCAGAAGTGGGAGGGATATGGTACATGGTAGATATAATGACACTGCGATTTTGCTCGATAAAAAAGGGGTCGGTTTAGGA
This sequence comes from Penaeus chinensis, assembly GCF_019202785.1. NCBI lineage: Eukaryota > Metazoa > Arthropoda > Malacostraca > Decapoda > Penaeidae > Penaeus > Penaeus chinensis. The sequence goes on from NC_061839.1 coordinate 7,973,906, forward strand.
CAGTGCGAATGTAGACGGCTGGGAAAAAGGAGGGCCCTCTAAACGCAGGGGTTCGAGTCCTAGCTACGGTCCGAGGTTAGGAAGGGTCACAGCCTGCCATTGAAAAGCCCTTTGGGAGTTCGTGACGTAAAAGTGATGGCCATTGCTATTGACGGTGATGATGGTAAGAGATATTTGCCTTTTGCTAATCAATCTACCATCTATGTCTTTATCAATATGTATCTGTCCTCTATTTGTCGATCTATATCTATATGTATAGGTAAATCTTTCTGGCCATAAGTCTATTTATATATCTATCTGTCTATGGACTATACGTCCATTACTTTATCCATCCATCTATCTTTTTACCTATCTATATATTTATCTATCTATCCATCTATCTATCCATCTATCTATCTATCTAGCTAGCTATTTATCTATCTCTCTATCCATCTATCTATCTATCTATCTATCTATATATCTATCTATCTATCTGTCTATCTGTCTATCTATCTATCTATCTATCAGTCCATCCATCCATACATCTATCTATCTATTCACACGTCTATGTGTCTGTCTGTCTCTGTAAACATATGATTATTTTCACTTTATCTGGTCAGGTCAAGCTGCATCCGGAAAGCAGGACCTCTTTCAAAAGCCGGGGAGCAAAAAGGTCTGGATTTGGCCTTGTTTTCTTGGGGGGAAACACGTCACGAAAAAACTAATCCTTTCAGAAAAGGGGTAAGAGTGAGAGAGGGGAGAGAGAGAGAGAGAGAGAGAGAGAGAGAGAGAGAGAGAGAGAGAGAGAGAGAGAGAGAGAGAGAGAGAGAGAGAGAGAGAGAGAGAGAGAAAGAGAGAGAGTGAGAGAGTGAGAATAAGAGAGAGAAAGAGAGAGGGAGAGAGAGAGAGAGAGAGAGAGAGAGAGAGAGAGAGAGAGAGAGAGAGAGAGAGAGAGAGAGAGAGAGAGAGAGAGAGAGAGAGTAAGAGAGTGAGAATAAGAGAGAGAAAGAGAGAGAGAGAGAATGAGAGAGAGAGAGAGAGGGGAGGGGGCACAAAAAAAGTTTTTCGACACTTCCTAATATCGCTCTACGAAATCGAAGAGATGAGCAAACCGTCAATCTTTTTCCTCAAACCCTTTTTTTTTTTGGTCTCTTTTCTGTCCTTCTCCATCTCCATACTTCTGTTTTTTCTCTCTCTCATGTTCTTTTCAATTAAAGATAATCGAAGGAGTAACACCACCTTGGAAGAAAACGGAATTTCTTGCAATATATATTTTTTTCGATCTGAGACTGGATCTAAGATAAAGGGGGGTGGGGGGGGGAGCCTGGGGAGCCTGGGACGGGGAAGGGAAAGAGGTGGGGTGGGGGGGGGGGGGGGGGGGGGGGGGGGGGGGGGGGGGGGGGGGGGGGGGGGGGGGGGGGGGGGGGGGGGGGGGGGGGGGGGGGGGGGGGGGGGGGGGGGGGGGGGGGGGGGGGGGGGGGGGGGGGGGGGGGGGGGGGGGGGGGGGGGGGGGGGGGGGGGGGGGGGGGGGGGGGGGGGGGGGGGGGGGGGGGGGGGGGGGGGGGGGGGGGGGGGGGGGGGGGGGGGGGGGGGGGGGGGGGGGGGGGGGGGGGGGGGGGGGGGGGGGGGGGGGGGGGGGGGGGGGGGGGGGGGGGGGGGGGGGGGGGGGGGGGGGGGGGGGGGGGGGGGGGGGGGGGGGGGGGGGGGGGGGGGGTGGGGGGGGGGGGGGGGGGGGGGGGGGGGGGGGGGGGGGGGGGGGGGGGGGGGGGGGGGGGGGGGGGGGGGGGGGGGGGGGGGGGGGGGGGGGGGGGGGGGGGGGGGGGGGGGGGGGGGGGGGGGGGGGGGGGGGGGGGGGGGGGGGGGGGGGGGGGGGGGGGGGGGGGGGGGGGGGGGGGGGGGGGGGGGGGGGGGGGGGGGGGGGGGGGGGGGGGGGGGGGGGGGGGGGGGGGGGGGGGGGGGGGGGGGGGGGGGGGGGGGGGGGGGGGGGGGGGGGGGGGGGGGGGGGGGGGGGGGGGGGGGGGGGGGGGGGGGGGGGGGGGGGGGGGGGGGGGGGGGGGGGGGGGGGGGGGGGGGGGGGGGGGGGGGGGGGGGGGGGGGGGGGGGGGGGGGGGGGGGGGGGGGGGGGGGGGGGGGGGGGGGGGGGGGGGGGGGGGGGGGGGGGGGGGGGGGGGGGGGGGGGGGGGGGGGGGGGGGGGGGGGGGGGGGGGGGGGGGGGGGGGGGGGGGGGGGGGGGGGGGGGGGGGGGGGGGGGGGGGGGGGGGGGGGGGGGGGGGGGGGGGGGGGGGGGGGGGGGGGGGGGGGGGGGGGGGGGGGGGGGGGGGGGGGGGGGGGGGGGGGGGGGGGGGGGGGGGGGGGGGGGGGGGGGGGGGGGGGGGGGGGGGGGGGGGGGGGGGGGGGGGGGGGGGGGGGGGGGGGGGGGGGGGGGGGGGGGGGGGGGGGGGGGGGGGGGGGGGGGGGGGGGGGGGGGGGGGGGGGGGGGGGGGGGGGGGGGGGGGGGGGGGGGGGGGGGGGGGGGGGGGGGGGGGGGGGGGGGGGGGGGGGGGGGGGGGGGGGGGGGGGGGGGGGGGGGGGGGGGGGGGGGGGGGGGGGGGGGGGGGGGGGTGGGGGGGGGGGGGGGGGGGGGGGGGGGGGGGGGGGGGGGGGGGGGGGGGGGGGGGGGGGGGGGGGGGGGGGGGGGGGGGGGGGGGGGGGGGGGGGGGGGGGGGGGGGGGGGGGGGGGGGGGGGGGGGGGGGGGGGGGGGGGGGGGGGGGGGGGGGGGGGGGGGGGGGGGGGGGGGGGGGGGGGGGGGGGGGGGGGGGGGGGGGGGGGGGGGGGGGGGGGGGGGGGGGGGGGGGGGGGGGGGGGGGGGGGGGGGGGGGGGGGGGGGGGGGGGGGGGGGGGGGGGGGGGGGGGGGGGGGGGGGGGGGGGGGGGGGGGGGGGGGGGGGGGGGGGGGGGGGGGGGGGGGGGGGGGGGGGGGGGGGGGGGGGGGGGGGGGGGGGGGGGGGGGGGGGGGGGGGGGGGGGGGGGGGGGGGGGGGGGGGGGGGGGGGGGGGGGGGGGGGGGGGGGGGGGGGGGTGGGGGGGGGGGGGGGGGGGGGGGGGGGGGGGGGGGGGGGGGGGGGGGGGGGGGGGGGGGGGGGGGGGGGGGGGGGGGGGGGGGGGGGGGGGGGGGGGGGGGGGGGGGGGGGGGGGGGGGGGGGGGGGGGGGGGGGGGGGGGGGGGGGGGGGGGGGGGGGGGGGGGGGGGGGGGGGGGGGGGGGGGGGGGGGGGGGGGGGGGGGGGGGGGGGGGGGGGGGGGGGGGGGGGGGGGGGGGGGGGGGGGGGGGGGGGGGGGGGGGGGGGGGGGGGGGGGGGGGGGGGGGGGGGGGGGGGGGGGGGGGGGTGGGGGGGGGGGGGGGGGGGGGGGGGGGGGGGGGGGGGGGGGGGGGGGGGGGGGGGGGGGGGGGGGGGGGGGGGGGGGGGGGGGGGGGGGGGGGGGGGGGGGGGGGGGGGGGGGGGGGGGGGGGGGGGGGGGGGGGGGGGGGGGGGGGGGGGGGGGGGGGGGGGGGGGGGGGGGGGGGGGGGGGGGGGGGGGGGGGGGGGGGGGGGGGGGGGGGGGGGGGGGGGGGGGGGGGGGGGGGGGGGGGGGGGGGGGGGGGGGGGGGGGGGGGGGGGGGGGGGGGGGGGGGGGGGGGGGGGGGGGGGGGGGGGGGGGGGGGGGGGGGGGGGGGGGGGGGGGGGGGGGGGGGGGGGGGGGGGGGGGGGGGGGGGGGGGGGGGGGGGGGGGGGGGGGGGGGGGGGGGGGGGGGGGGGGGGGGGGGGGGGGGGGGGGGGGGGGGGGGGGGGGGGGGGGGGGGGGGGGGGGGGGGGGGGGGGGGGGGGGGGGGGGGGGGGGGGGGGGGGGGGGGGGGGGGGGGGGGGGGGGGGGGGGGGGGGGGGGGGGGGGGGGGGGGGGGGGGGGGGGGGGGGGGGGGGGGGGGGGGGGGGGGGGGGGGGGGGGGGGGGGGGGGGGGGGGGGGGGGGGGGGGGGGGGGGGGGGGGGGGGGGGGGGGGGGGGGGGGGGGGGGGGGGGGGGGGGGGGGGGGGGGGGGGGGGGGGGGGGGGGGGGGGGGGGGGGGGGGGGGGGGGGGGGGGGGGGGGGGGGGGGGGGGGGGGGGGGGGGGGGGGGGGGGGGGGGGGGGGGGGGGGGGGGGGGGGGGGGGGGGGGGGGGGGGGGGGGGGGGGGGGGGGGGGGGGGGGGGGGGGGGGGGGGGGGGGGGGGGGGGGGGGGGGGGGGGGGGGGGGGGGGGGGGGGGGTGGGGGGGGGGGGGGGGGGGGGGGGGGGGGGGGGGGGGGGGGGGGGGGGGGGGGGGGGGGGGGGGGGGGGGGGGGGGGGGGGGGGGGGGGGGGGGGGGGGGGGGGGGGGGGGGGGGGGGGGGGGGGGGGGGGGGGGGGGGGGGGGGGGGGGGGGGGGGGGGGGGGGGGGGGGGGGGGGGGGGGGGGGGGGGGGGGGGGGGGGGGGGGGGGGGGGGGGGGGGGGGGGGGGGGGGGGGGGGGGGGGGGGGGGGGGGGGGGGGGGGGGGGGGGGGGGGGGGGGGGGGGGGGGGGGGGGGGGGGGGGGGGGGGGGGGGGGGGGGGGGGGGGGGGGGGGGGGGGGGGGGGGGGGGGGGGGGGGGGGGGGGGGGGGGGGGGGGGGGGGGGGGGGGGGGGGGGGGGGGGGGGGGGGGGGGGGGGGGGGGGGGGGGGGGGGGGGGGGGGGGGGGGGGGGGGGGGGGGGGGGGGGGGGGGGGGGGTGGGGGGGGGGGGGGGGGGGGGGGGGGGGGGGGGGGGGGGGGGGGGGGGGGGGGGGGGGGGGGGGGGGGGGGGGGGGGGGGGGGGGGGGGGGGGGGGGGGGGGGGGGGGGGGGGGGGGGGGGGGGGGGGGGGGGGGGGGGGGGGGGGGGGGGGGGGGGGGGGGGGGGGGGGGGGGGGGGGGGGGGGGGGGGGGGGGGGGGGGGGGGGGGGGGGGGGGGGGGGGGGGGGGGGGGGGGGGGGGGGGGGGGGGGGGGGGGGGGGGGGGGGGGGGGGGGGGGGGGGGGGGGGGGGGGGGGGGGGGGGGGGGGGGGGGGGTGGGGGGGGGGGGGGGGGGGGGGGGGGGGGGGGGGGGGGGGGGGGGGGGGGGGGGGGGGGGGGGGGGGGGGGGGGGGGGGGGGGGGGGGGGGGGGGGGGGGGGGGGGGGGGGGGGGGGGGGGGGGGGGGGGGGGGGGGGGGGGGGGGGGGGGGGGGGTGGGGGGGGGGGGGGGGGGGGGGGGGGGGGGGGGGGGGGGGGGGGGGGGGGGGGGGGGGGGGGGGGGGGGGGGGGGGGGGGGGGGGGGGGGGGGGGGGGGGGGGGGGGGGGGGGGGGGGGGGGGGGGGGGGGGGGGGGGGGGGGGGGGGGGGGGGGGGGGGGGGGGGGGGGGGGGGGGGGGGGGGGGGGGGGGGGGGGGGGGGGGGGGTGGGGGGGGGGGGGGGGGGGGGGGGGGGGGGGGGGGGGGGGGGGGGGGGGGGGGGGGGGGGGGGGGGGGGGGGGGGGGGGGGGGGGGGGGGGGGGGGGGGGGGGGGGGTGGGGGGGGGGGGGGGGGGGGGGGGGGGGGGGGGGGGGGGGGGGGTGGGGGGGGGGGGGGGGGGGGGGGGGGGGGGGGGGGGGGTGGGGGGGGGGGGGGGGGGGGGGGGGGGGGGGGGGGGGGGGGGGGGGGGGGGGGGGGGGGGGGGGGGGGGGGGGGGGGGGGGGGTGGGGGGGGGGGGGGGGGGGGGGGGGGGGGGGGGGGGGGGGGGGGGGGGGGGGGGGGGGGGGGGGGGGGGGGGGGGGGGGGGGGGGGGGGGGGGGGGGGGTGGGGGGGGGGGGGGGGGGGGGGGGGGGGGGGGGGGGGGGGGGGGGGGGGGGGGGGGGGGGGGGGGGGGGGGGGGGGGGGGGGGGGGGGGGGGGGGGGGGGGGGGGGGGGGGGGGGGGGGGGGGGGGGGGGGGGGGGGGGGGGGGGGGGGGGGGGGGGGGGGGGGGGGGGGGGGGGGGGGGGGGGGGGGGGGGGGGGGGGGGGGGGGGGGGTGGGGGGGGGGGGGGGGGGGGGGGGGGGGGGGGGGGGGGGGGGGGGGGGGGGGGGGGGGGGGGGGGGTGGGGGGGGGGGGGGGGGGGGGGGGGGGGGGGGGGGGGGGGGGGGGTGGGGGGGGGGGGGGGGGGGGGGGGGGGGGGGGGGGGGGGGGGGGGGGGGGGGGGGGGGGGGGGGGGGGGGGGGGGGGGGGGGGGGGGGGGGGGGGGGGGTGGGGGGGGGGGGGGGGGGGGGGGGGGGGGGGGGGGGGGGGGGGGGGGGGGGGGGGGGGGGGGGGGGGGGGGGGGGGGGGGGGGGGGGGGGGGGGGGGGGGGGGGGGGGGGGGGGGGGGGGGGGGGGGGGGGGGGGGGGGGGGGGGGGGGGGGGGGGGGGGGGGGGGGGGGGGGGGGGGGGGGGGGGGGGGGGGGGGGGGGGGGGGGGGGTGGGGGGGGGGGGGGGGGGGGGGGGGGGGGGGGGGGGGGGGGGGGGGGGGGGGGGGGGGGGGGGGGGGGGGGGGGGGGGGGGGGGGGGGGGGGGGGGGGGGGGGGGGGGGGGGGGGGGGGGGGGGGGGGGGGGGGGGGGGGGGGGGGGGGGGGGGGGGGGGGGGGGGGGGGGGGGGGGGGGGGGGGGGGGGGGGGGGGGGGGGGGGGGGGGGGGGGGGGGGGGGGGGGGGGGGGGGGGGGGGGGGGGGGGGGGGGGGGGGGGGGGGGGGGGGGGGGGGGGGGGGGGGGGGGGGGGGTGGGGGGGGGGGGGGGGGGGGGGGGGGGGGGGGGGGGGGGGGGGGGGGGGGGGGGGGGGGGGGGGGGGGGGGGGGGTGGGGGGGGGGGGGGGGGGGGGGGGGGGGGGGGGGGGGGGGGGGGGGGGGGGGGGGGGGGGGGGGGGGGGGGGGGGGGGGGGGGGGGGGGGGGGGGGGGGGGGGGGGGGGGGTGGGGGGGGGGGGGGGGGGGGGGGGGGGGGGGGGGGGGGGGGGGGGGGGGGGGGGGGGGGGGGGGGGGGGGGGGGGGGGGGGGGGGGGGGGGGGGGGGGGGGGGGGGGGGGGGGGGGGGGGGGGGGGGGGGGGGGGGGGGGGGGGGGGGGGGGGGGGGGGGGGGGGGGGGGGGGGGGGGGGGGGGGGGGGGGGGGGGGGGGGGGGGGGGGGGGGGGGGGGGGGGGGGGGGGGGGGGGGGGGGGGGGGGGGGGGGGGGGGGGGGTGGGGGGGGGGGGGGGGGGGGGGGGGGGGGGGGGGGGGGGGGGGTGGGGGGGGGGGGGGGGGGGGGGGGGGGGGGGGGGGGGGGGGGGGGGGGGGGGGGGGGTGGGGGGGGGGGGGGGGGGGGGGGGGGGGGGGGGGGGGGGGGGGGGGGGGGGGGGGGGGGGGGGGGGGGGGGGGGGTGGGGGGGGGGGGGGGGGGGGGGGGGGGGGGGGGGGGGGGGGGGGTGGGGGGGGGGGGGGGGGGGGGGGGGGGGGGGGGGGGGGGGGGGGGGGGGGGGGGGGGGGGGGGGGGGGGGGGGGGGGGGGGGGGGGGGGGGGGGGGGGGGGGGGGGGGGGGGGGGGGGGGGGGGGGGGGGGGGGGGGGGGGGGGGGGTGGGGGGGGGGGGGGGGGGGGGGGGGGGGGGGGGGGGGGGGGGGGGGGGGGGGGGGGGGGGGGGTGGGGGGGGGGGGGGGGGGGGGGGGGGGGGGGGGGTGGGGGGGGGGGGGGGGGGGGGGGGGGGGGGGGGGGGGGGGGGGGGGGGGGGGGGGGGGGGGGGGGGGGGGGGGGGGGGGGGGGGGGGTGGGGGGGGGGGGGGGGGGGGGGGGGGGGGGGGGGGGGGGGGGGTGGGGGGGGGGGGGGGGGGGGGGGGGGGGGGGGGGTGGGGGGGGGGGGGGGGGGGGGGGGGGGGGGGGGGGGGTGGGGGGGGGGGGGGGGGGGGGGGGGGGGGGGGGGGGGGGGGGGGGGGGGGGGGGGGGGGGGGGGGGGGGGGGGGGGGGGGGGGGGGGGGGGGGGGGGGGGGGGGGGGGGGGGGGGGGGGGGGGGGGGGGGGGGGGGGGGGGGGGGGGGGGGTGGGGGGGGGGGGGGGGGGGGGGGGGGGGGGGGGGGGGGGGGGGGGGGGGGGGGTGGGGGGGGGGGGGGGGGGGGGGGGGGGGGGGGGGGGGGGGGGGGGGGGGGGGGGGGGGGGGGGGGGGGGGGGGGGGGGGGGGGGGGGGGGGGGGGGGGGGGGGGGGGGGGGGGGGGGGGGTGGGGGGGGGGGGGGGGGGGGGGGTGGGGGGGGGGGGGGGGGGGGGGGGGGGGGGTGGGGGGGGGGGGGGGGTGGGGGGGGGGGGGGGGGGGGGGGGGGGGGGGGGGGGGGGTGGGGGGGGGGGGGGGGGGGGGGGGGGGGGGGGGGGGGGGGGGGGGGGGGGGGGGGTGGGGGGGGGGGGGGGGGGGGGGGGGGGGGGGGGGGGGGGGGGGGGGGGGGGGTGGGGGGGGGGGGGGGGGGGGGGGGGGGGGGGGGGGGGGGGGGGGGGGGGGGGGGGGGGGGGGGGGGGGGGGTGGGGGGGGGGGGGGGGGGGGGGGGGGGGGGGGGGGGGGGGTGGGGGGGGGGGGGGGGGGGGGGGGGGGGGGTGGGGGGGGGGGGGGGGGGGGGGGGGGGGGGGGGGGGGGGGGGGGGGGGGGGGGGGGGGGTGGGGGGGGGGGGGGGGGGGGGGGGGGGGGGGGGGGGGGGGGGGGGGGGGGGGGGGGGGGGGGGGGGGGGGGGGGGGGGGGGTGGGGGGGGGGGGGGGGGGGGGGGGGGGGGGGGGGGGGGGGGGGGGGGGGGGGGGGTGGGGGGGGGGGGGGGGGGGGGGGGGGGGGGGGGGGGGGGGGGGGGGGGGGGGGGTGGGGGGGGGGGGGGGGGGGGGGGGGGTGGGGGGGGGGGGGGGGGGGGGGGGGGGGGGGGGGGGGGGGGGGGGGGGGGGGGGGGGGGGGGGGTGGGGGGGGGGGGGGGGGGGGGGGGGGGGGTGGGGGGGGGGGGGGGGGGGGGGGGGGGGGGGGGGGGGGGGGGGGGGGGGGGGGGGGGGGGGGGGGGGGGGGGGGGGGGGGGGGGGGGGGGGGGGGGTGGGGGGGGGGGGGGGGGGGGGGGGGGGGGGGGGGGGGGGGGGGGGGGGGGGGGGGGGGGGGGGGGGGGGGGGGGGGGGGGGGGGGGGGGGGGGGGGGGGGGGGGGGGGGGGGGGGGGGGGGGGGGGGGGGGGGGGGGGGGGGGGGGGGGGGGGGGGGGGGGGGGGGGGGGGGGGGGGGGGGGGGTGGGGGGGGGGGGGGGGGGGGGGGGGGGGGGGGGGGGGGGGGGGGGGGGGGGGGGGGGGGGGGGGGGGGGGGGGGGGGGGGGGGGTGGGGGGGGGGGGGGGGGGGGGGGGGGGGGGGGGGGGGGGGGGGGGGGGGGGGGGGGGGGGGGGGGGGGGGGGGGGGGGGGGGGGGGGGGGGGGGGTGGGGGGGGGGGGGGGGGTGGGGGGGGGGGGGGGGGGGGGGGGGGGGGGGGGGGGGGGGGGGGGGGGGGGGGGGGGGGGGGGGGGGGGGGGGGGGGGGGGGGGGGGGGGGGGGGGGGGGGGGGGGGGGGGGGGGGGGGGGGGGGGGGGGGGGGGGGGGGGGGGGGGGGGGGTGGGGGGGGGGGGGGGGGGGGGGGGGGGGGGGGGGGGGGCGGGGGGGGGGGGGGGGGGGTGATCCCAAAATGAAATTCAGTTTCTATTTATCTATCAATCTAAATATTCATCTATCTTGACGAGAGATGAAAGGGAGAAATATCGGAAAACCGGAAAACAAAACAAAAGACAACAGAACCACAGAAACAGGTTTAGGAAACCCTCAACTTCCCTAGAAAGGGATTAAGTAACTAAAATACACATAAAAGAAGTCCCATAAATAGTAAAAAATATTATGCCTGTCCCTGAGACGCTCCGTGCGTTCGATTAGTTTAGGTTAGGTTATATTAGGTCAAGCTAGGTTTAGATAAAGTCTATTATAAAACGAGGTTGTAGCTAAATGAATTCGAACTTTTTTTTTCCAATCAATACTTTCTCATAAGACGAGGGATGATAAAGCAAGAAGTAATGACAAAAAGAAAAAAAAAATATGTCAGATTTTTTTTTTTTATAAAAAAGTTATGAAAAACGAATATTTACCATTATTTATTATTTATTTGGCACATCTTCATATGAATGGGGCTTAATGATAACATTTCGCTTATGATAACATTCGGGGAACTAGATAGAGAGATGATAAACGGGAAGAAGAGGAACAAAAGAAGAGGCATATAGGAGGATAGACAGAATGTGCGATTAGTAGACAGACAGACAGACAGACAGACAGACATACGGGTAGATTAACAGATTACAGAGTACAGATGGATGGATGGATGGGAGGATGCATAGATATACAGATAGACTGATAGATAAAGACATAGATGTGTAGATAGATGAATAGATAGACAAATTGATAAATAGATAGATTGGTAGATAATTAGATTGATAGATAGATAGATAAATAGATAGATCGATGAATAGATAGATAGATGAATAGCAATAAAGAAAAATAGAGATAGAAAGAAGTGCTCTTAAACCAGAGAGAGAGAGAGAGAGAGAGAGAGAGAGAGAGAGAGAGAGAGAGAGAGAGAGAGAGAGAGAGAGAGAGAGAGAGAGAGAGAGAGAGAGAGAGAAGAGAGAGAGAAGAGAGCGGGGAAGAGAGAGAAGAGAGAGAGGGAGAGAGAGAGAGAGAGAGAGAGAGAGAGAGAGAGAGAGAGAGAGAGAGAGAGAGAGAGAGAGAGAGAGAGAGAAGAGAGAGAGAAGAGAGCGGGGAAGAGAGAGAAGAGAGAGAGGGAGAGAGAGAGAGAGAGAGAGAGAGAGAGAGAGAGAGAGAGAGAGAGAGAGAGAGAGAGAGAGAGAGAGAGAGAGAGAGAGAGAGAGAGAGAGAGAAGAGAGAGAGAAGAGAGCGGGAAAGAGAGAGAAGAGAGCGGGAAAGAGAGAGAAGAGAGAGAGAGAGAGAGAGAGAGAGAGAGAGAGAGAGAGAGAGAGAGAGAGAGAGAGAGAGAGAGAGAGAGAGAGAGAGAGAGAGAGAGAGAGAGGATAGGGGAAAAGAGAGAGAGAGAGAGAGAGAGAGAGAGAGAGAGAGAGAGAGAGAGAGAGAGAGAGAGAGAGAGAGAGAGAGAGAGAGAGAGAGAGAGGGTCTCTCCTCTCCTGCCATTTCCCTTTAATAACATGTAGGGCCATCTATCACAGAACTAGCAACCACCGGAAGATATTGTCTCATAAACCAACATAAACAGACTCCTGCTGCGTTGGATCATCTGCTATTGTTCTGGTAGGCGAGAGGGAAAGAGAGGGAGAAATAGGGGTGTAGAGGGAGAGAGGAAGAGGAAGAGGTAGAGGAATGGGGAGGGAAGGAGGGAGGGAGGGAGGGAGGGAAGAAGGGAGGGAGGGAGAGAGGGAGGGAGGGAGAGAGGAGGGAAGAGAGAGAGAGTTAGAGAGAGAAAGAGAGAGAGAGAGAGAGAGAGAGAGAGAGAGAGAGAGAGAGAGAGAGAGAGAGAGAGAGAGAGAGAGAGAGAGAGAGAGAGAGAGAGAGAGAGAGAGAGAGAGAGAGAGAGAGAGAGAGAGAGAGAGAGAGAGAGAGAGAGAGAGAGAGAGAGAGAGAGAGACGGATAGGGAGAGAAAAAGTTAGAAAGATATATAGATAAACAGACAGATAGATAGGATGAAACACATAGATCAGATATCAGAAAATATCAAGGCCATAGCAAAAGAAAAGACAAAAGTAAGTCAATAAATAAGAAAACTGAAATAGATAGCTAAAAATCTTAATTGTATAGTATACAGAAATCTACGAAAATTATAAAAAACGGCCTTTGAAAAATCTGATATCCTTTCAGTCTCAAAATAAATCTTCATCCCTCTTTCTACCCACGAAAATACCCTAAGAAAAAAAAAAAAAAAATCACGTGTCAAACCACGTAAAAAGAGCAAAAAAAAAAAAAAAAAATGACGAAAAAGGAGAAGAAGAAAAAGAAGAAGACAAAAAAATTAAGATAAATAAAGGGTCCAAGCAATAACGAGATAACGAGAGAAGGAAAAAATTGTCTCGGAGTCTTGCCATAACTTGAGCAACGACGAGGGATGTAAACAGCCGGCGCCTTCCGTGGGTGTGTGTTAATTACAGCATTTCCAACATTCTTTGCTCCGGCTAAGACCGCAGGGGTGGAGGAACAAGTTGGGAAAGGAGCGCCGGTGAGGAGGAGGAGGAGGAGGAGGAGGAGGAGGAGGAGGTGGGGGTGGGGGGTGGAGGAGAAGGAGGTGGGGGGCGGAGGTGGAGGGGAAGCATGTGGAGGAGGAGGAGGAGGAGGAGGAGGAGGAGGAGGAGGTGGGGGTGGGGATGGAGGAGGTGGGGGTGGAGGTGGAGGAGGACGAGGTTCGGGTGGAGGTGGAGGAGGAGGGGAAGCATGTGGAGGTGGTATAGGTGGAGGAGGAGGTGGTGGAGGTGGAGGAGAAGGAGGAGGAGGAGGTGGGGGTGGAGGAGGAGGAGGAAGAGTTGGGGGTGGAGATGGAGGAGGAGGAGGAGGAGAAGCAAGTGGAGGTGGAGTAGGTGGAGGAGGAAGGGAGGTGGAAGAGGAAGAGGAGAAGAAGAAGAAGAAAGAGGGATAGGAATAGGACGAGGAGGAGGAGGAGGAGGACGAGGAGGACGAGGAGGAGGAGAAGAAAGAGAGAGAGAGAGAGAGAGAGAGAGAGAGAGAGAGAGAGAGAGAGAGAGAGAGAGAGAGAGAGAGAGAGAGAGAGAGAGAGAGAGAGAGAGAGAGAGAGAGATTAGTAGATAGGCAAAGTTGGACAGATCGATCGACAGATAAATAGATAGATAGATAGATAGATATAAATATTGGCAATTAGATATATTGATAGTAGACATATAGATTAAAATTACTAACTGAACAGATAAATAGAATGGTAAAGAGAGACAGAGAGATAAGAGAAACATCAAAGTAGGTAGATAGGGAGATATGTAAATAGATAGACGAATGGATAGGCAGATAGATAAACAAACAAATGGGAATAGATAGGCAGTTAAAGAGGTAAACAGATAGCTATGAAGACAGGTAAATAGATGGATACACAGATATAGATATATAAACAGATAGGGTTAGATAAATACATAAGTTAAGATAAAGATATATAGATAGATAGATAGATAAACACATGGAGATAGATAGATAAACACATGGAGATAGATAGATAAACACATGGAGATAGATAGACAAACACATGGAGATAGATAGATAAACACAGAGAGATAGATAGATAAACACATAGAGATAGATAGATAAACACATAGAGATAGATAGATAAACACATAGAGATAGATAGATAAACACATGGAGATAGATAGATAAACACATAGAGATAGATAGATAAACACATGGAAGTAGATAGACAGATAAAAAAAAAAAAAAAACAGAGAAAGGGGAAAAAAATACTGAAACGTGAGGCTAAAAAACAAAAAAAAAAAAAAAAAAAACAAAAACAAAAAAAAAGCAAACTCCTTATCGCACGAAAATCACGTCCTTCTAAACCTGGGCTTAACTCCCCGCTTAATGAAAGTCCAACCAAGGCTTTTCGACCACTCTCCCCCCTCCCCCTCCCCTCCCCCTCATCTAACTCCTTCTTTCAAGGAGAAAGAAACGCAATATAAAAAGAAAGGAAAAACAAGAGAGAGAGCGAGCGGGGGCCTTAAGTGAAATTGAGATCTTTAACAGAATACATTAGTGGGGTTTAAAGTACGCTAGGTGTCGTGATACTGTTAACGCTGAAGCGATTATTTTCCGTGATGAAGTTTACTGCTCTGTTGTATTAAGCTGAGTCCTTGGCTGGTTGGGATATAAGGCTGATATCTGCTGTTAATGCGGAATGGACTCTACCAGTTTTTCTTATTGGTCCGATTCTTCTCACTGATAATAATAATGATAATAGCAATAACAATAATGGTAATA
>NC_061839.1:7992794-7995294 GCF_019202785.1 Penaeus chinensis
TCTGTATGTCTGCATGTCTATCTGTCTGTCTGTCTGTCTCCCTCTCTCTCCTCCCCTCCCTTCTCTCTCTCTCTCTTTCTCTCTCTCACACACATACTCTTTCTTTCTCCCTCTCTCCCCTCTCTCTCTCTCTTTCTCTCTCTCTCACACACACACTCTTTCTTTCTCCCTCTCTCCCTCTCTCACTTTTTTATCTATTTCTCCCCCATGACATCCCTTACATAGACACCAAGGAACCGCCCGTGAGCCAACCGTGGCGACAGGCATCAGTGTAACGCCAAACTTGTCCTGCGTGTCTCGTACGCCTAAGCCATGAGATAAAGTCTTCATCATGTTATAAAGAATGAAGCATTGGATATCAGCGTTCCTTTTGTTGGGTGAATGATGATCAATAATTCACGTTGATATTACCTCAGATTATAAGGGGGACGACCATGGTGAATTACAACAGCAAGGGCGCATCGGAAAAGTCGTGTTGGTGTTTGGTATAGAGCTTATTAATAACTCGGGATGGAGGAAAATGTCGCTGTGGGTTCGACCTGGGTGTCCGGGAATTCTCTTTCTGTCTCACGCTCAGTTCCTGTCTTTGTCTCTGTTTGTCTGTCTGTCTGTCTGTCTATCTGTCTATCTGCCTGTCGGCATCTCTCTCTCTCTCTCTCTCTCTCTCTCTCTCTCTCTCTCTCTCTCTGTTTCTCTCTCTCTCTCTCTCCCTCTCTCTCTCCCTCTCTCTCTCTCTCTTTCTCTCTCTCCCTCTCTCTCTCTCTCTCTCTCTCTCTCTGTTTCTCTCTCTCTGTTTCTCTCTCTCTCTCTCTCTCTCTCTCTCTCTCTCTCTCTCTCTCTCTCTCTCTCTCTCTCTCTCTCTCTCTCTCTCTCTCTCATAGAAAATGAACAAGAAAGAAAGAAAAGAAAAGAAAGAAAGAAAAAATATAGTCGTACAGCTGAAGATGGATATTCCGCCACCAATGATTCGAAACTATGCTATTCATTCTGCTGTGTCTATGTAAGGAAATGTGAGTATTGGGAAATGAGTGAGGTGACAAGAGGAATATCACATCTAATTCAGATCTGAGACAAGAACTGATTATGTGAGGCCGTCAGTAGACACCACATTTCAATACACGATCCACTAGATTAATCCTATCTATGTTGTTGTTTTTTAAATCAATTACCTGGTATGAATTTACATTCTACTTTAGATAGTAATATGCCTGTGCGTTAAAGATCCTTAGAAAAATACACTGTTCAAATGTATTATCTATGATATTAATTTGTTGATATGGAACATTTTGTAGTGTATACCATTGAGTAATCTACATCTCTCTCTGTATTATGACTCCATGCCTTTCTCTCTCTCTCTCTCTCTCTCTCTCTCTCTCTCTCTCTCTCTCTCTCTCTCTCTCTCTCTCTCTCTCTCTCTCTCTCTCCCTCTCTCTCTTTCTCTTATGACTTCATGAATCTCTCTCCTTCTCTCTCTCTCTCTCTCTCTCTCTCTCTCTCTCTCTCTCTCTCTCTCTCTCTCTCTCTCTCTCTCTCTCTTTTCTCTCTCTCTCTTTCTCTCTCTCTCACGTCCCCCCCCCCTCTCTCTCTCTCACCTCCCCCCCTCTCTCTCTAACAAACACATACACACAAAAACACTCTCTCTCGGCTACCATAAAAATGTCTTCAAATTCACATAATCTTTCCCTGCAAAAAAAAAAAAACTTCCTTTTTGTCTATAAATTTCCTCATCTGGCCCCTAGACCTCTACCCAATAAATATGATTTTTTTCCCAGGTTCCTCGTGCTTCACCCCTTCTCAACCAACCCCCTTCTTCCTTCATTTCCTTAGACTTCCCTTTCCATCTCCCCCCCTCTCTTTTTTTCCATAGTTTCTAACCCCCTACCCTAGCTACCATTCCTCTCCCACCCTTCCTCCTTTACCTCCTTCCCCCTCTCTTCCTTCTTTCCTTCCTCCTTCTCCTCCTTCGCCTCCTCCTCCTCCTTTCCCCCATTACCTCTTCACGCCCCACCCAGCCTTCCCCTCCCCTGTCACTCACATCCCCTATCTCCTGACCCCCCTCCCCCGTCCCCTATCTCCTGACCCCCCTCCCCATCCCCTATCTCCTGACCCCCCTCCCCCATCCCCTATCTCCTGACCCCCCTCCCCCATCCCCTATCTCCTGACCCCCCTCCCCCATCCCCTATCTCCTGACCCCCCTCCCCCATCCCCTATCTCCTGACCCCCCTCCCCCATCCCCTATCTCCTGACCCCCCTCCCCCATCCCCTATCTCCTGACCCCCCTCCCCCATCCCCTATCTCCTGACCCCCCTCCCCCGTCCCCTATCTCCTGACCCCCCTCCCCCGTCCCCTATCTCCTGACCCCCCTCCCCCGTCCCCTATCTCCTGACCCCCCTCCCCCGTCCCCTATCTCCTGACCCCCCTCCCCCAATTCCCGACCCCTCTATCTCCTGACTCCCCCCCCCCTATCACCCCCATCTCCTGACTCCCCCCTCCTGTCGCC
>NC_061839.1:8012794-8015294 GCF_019202785.1 Penaeus chinensis
GAAGAAAAAGTTGGAATTCACGGACTAAGAAAGAATTGCAGGAGGAGGATGAATATGGAGTGAAATACGTAATGAAAAAGACAGAGAGAGAGAGAGAGAGAGAGAGAGAGAGAGAGAGAGAGAAAGAGAGAGCGAGAGAGAGAGAGAGAGAGAGAGAGAGAGAGAGAGAGAGAGAGAGAGAGAGAGAGAGAGAGAGAGAGAGAGAGAGAGAGAGAGAGAGAGAGAGAGAGGGAGAGAGAAGAAGAAGAAGAAGAAGAAGAAGAAGAAGAAGGGAAAACTGGAAAACGAAAGATATTTCAAAAACAGAAAAAGAGAGAGGCAGAGAGAGAAGGAAAACTGGAAGGAAATGGGCATTGGAGAAAAACAGATACTTCAAAAACAGAAAAGGAAGGAAAAAGAGAGAGAGAGAGAGAGAGAGAGAGAGAGAGAGAGAGAGAGAGAGAGAGAGAGAGAGAGAGAGAGAGAGAGAGAGAGAGAGAAGAAGAAGAAGAAGAAGAAGAAGAAGAAGAAGAAGAAGAAGAAGGAAAACTGGAAAACGACAGATACTTCAAAAACAGAAAAGGAAGGAAAGAGAGAGAGAGAGAGAGAGAGAGAGAGAGAGAGAGAGAGAGAGAGAGAGAGAGAGAGAGAGAGAGAGAGAGAGAGAGAGAGAGAGAGAGAGAGAAGAAGAAGAAGAAGAAGAAGAGGAAGAAGAAGGAAAACTGGAAAACGACAGATACTTCAAAAACAGAAAAGGAAGGAAAAAGAGAGAGAAAGAGAAAGAGAGAGAGAGAGAGAGAGAGAGAGAGAGAGAGAGAGAGAGAGAGAGAGAGAGAGAGAGAGAGAGAGAGAGAGAGAGAGAGAGAGAGAGAGAGAGAGAAGGAAAACCGGAGTGCCGACCTAACTGAAAAGGAAGATGAAGTACGGTCTCATAAGTATTGCCTTTTTTCCATGAATGAAGTCTGGCTGCTTACTACCACCGATATATTTTGAATACAAATTAGCCTCCATGTCTGTGGTAAAAAATGCTGTTCTCTGATTGGTTGGTTTCAATCCAAAGGGAAAATAAGTGGACGCTAATGGTTTAATATCATTATTAGTGTCATTTTTAGATGTCATTTATTGACAAGTATTTCGAGATCGCTATGATTGTCACGATTTATCAGTGCGAAATTATAATAGCTAAAGGTAGTAGTTATGGTTATGTTATTGTCACTTTTCATATTTATAATTGCTTTAAATATTTCAATTGTTATAGATTTTAGAGGTATATGCCTACTGCATGAAAAATTAATATTCCTTGCATCAATATGAATTACGGAAATTCAATGTTGATTATCTTTACAATTACTTACTTTACTGTATTTATTTTACTGTATTTACTTGTAATGTCACAATCTTCTTAATTTGATTGTTTTATATATCTTATTTCGCCACGTTTTCTATTTTTTTATTTATATTTTGTATTTTACCTTAAAGTTGCCATGTTAGTATATTATCCTAACGTTACCTCAAGGGGCGTGTTAGCTTTTGCCCTTTAGACGTGGAAGGAAAATACGATCGGGATTTCTGCTTGTGAATAATCCACTAGATTCCCTTCCGCGACTAACAAAAAAATAACCGAACCTTGCACCGCGTCCGTTTCCGTTGCTTGTTCGGATTGCATTTACTGGATGTTGTCTGTTGTTTTATTCATTTCATTATACTTTGTCTTTTCCTCTTCAAGTTCAAACATTTTCTTTCGAGTTTTGGCTTCCTGTCTGATGATGCTTTCGGTTTCCAAATAATTCGTCAGCACCTTTTATTACTTACCGTTTCATTCTTTTAAATTCTTCGTATCGTTGGAAGAGTGAGCTACAAAGACTCGTTCAAGAGAAACAGTATTTCTGTATAGAGGCTGTGTAAGGTAAACTAAACAGGCATTGTGCACTATGCTCATTTCGTAATTGCAGCCTTATCTCCCTCTCCCATTCCCTTCCCTTGTCATTTGCAGTCTTATGAGTGTTATTTTGTTATGCATTATCGTATATTCGCTAACAGCCTCCCTTTATTCAAGCGTCTCCTTCTACAGAGCAAAAAACTGTTATATACTAATCCAAGATGCTTCGGTTTATCACAAATAAGTACTGCCTCAAAAATCCCTTTGATTCAGAGAGGCAAAAAAAACACAGACTCAGACAGACAGGTAATCGTAGGCGTCTTTGTTTCTTTTATGAATGGGCTGACAGCTTAGAACCTTTCGTCTCTATTCCTCTTATCAAACGGAAGAGAAGCACGAGACACCAAACCGACCGAACCCGCGCCCCCATACACCTCGGGAAAATTATTCATTAAAAGGCAGACCATGGCAGCCTCCGGTTAAAGCCCCAGATTAACTTCTCTCTTGCTTTACCCTTTTTCTTCCTTTCTCCTTTTCCATTCCGTGTTCAATAATATCACCGAGAAAAAGTCCTGATTGTAATTCATGAAACAGCTACAAAGAATGGGATAAAAGGAAGAAATCTGATTTTTTTTTTTTTAC
>NC_061839.1:8077794-8080294 GCF_019202785.1 Penaeus chinensis
TATGAGAGTGTTGTTATTGCTTGTGTTTTAATTAGTTGTCAATAATTCATTTCTGTTTTTGATAGCTTAGATGATGAAATACAATGTTTTTAAAGTATTTCATAAAAATGGGCGAATGTGGGAGCAATAATATAATTCAACACTCATACCTAATTTCCTAATAAGTGACTTACTCACGACCGTTCTGAAATGAATAAATATCCTTCTGGTAGTATTCATTAAGATAAAAACGATATTATCCGCGTTTTCTCATAATACCTCCATTACAAACCTCCGAATAAATCTATGTCAACCTATAGTTCGTGACCTATGTCTTGTGTGTAAAGGATCCAGAACACATTTATGGTTAAGGACCTTCAGGGAGAAAACATATGATTCGAAAGGACGTCGTTCGGTTGCCAGCTCGGCGACGTCTGCGTTTTCCGACACAGGCCTGAGGCTGGAAACGTCACAAGAGACCAGCGGTTCAGTTTGAGTTCTGCGAGATATGGTTGGAAATGGTATTATTCTAGTACACATAAGATAGATAGATGATTTATATATATATATATATATATATATATATATATATATATAGAGAGAGAGAGAGAGAGAGAGAGAGAGCGAGAGAGAGAGAGCGAGACACATACACACACAGAAAGAGGGACAGAGAGAGAGAGAGAGAGAGAGAGAGAGAGAGAGAGAGAGAGAGAGAGAGAGAGAGAGAGAGAGAGAGAGAGACATGCACACACACACACACAGAAAGAGAGAGAGAGAGAGCGAGACACACACACACACACACGCACACACACACACACACACACAGAGAGAGAGAGAGAGAGAGAGAGAGAGAGAGAGAGAGAGAGAGAGAGAGTGAGAGTGAGAGTGAGAGTGAGAGTGAGAGTGAGATAGAGATAGAGATAGAGATAGAGATAGAGATAGAGATAGAGATAGAGATAGAGATAGAGATAGAGAGAGAGAGAGAATGAGAGAGAGAGGCAAAGGCTGATTGTAAAAAAACGCAGCGATGCGCAAACAAGAGGAGCCACATTGATGAGCACTGGAATTCTGCAAAATCAATACTGCTTAACATATAACTGCATGTTGTTATTATTGTTGCTATTTTAATTGTTGCTGGTGTTGTTGCTATTATCATAATTGTTATTGTCATTATTATTACCATTATCACTGTCATTATCATCATTATCATTGCCATTATCATCGTTATCATCATTATTATCATTATCATGATTATCATGATTACCATTATCAATAATTTCCATTATTATTATTGTTATTATCATGATGATTATTATTACTTCCATTATTATAATTGTTATCATTATAACTGCCATTATTATTATCATTATTATTATTATTAGTATTATTATTATTATCATTATTATTGGCATTATCATTATCATTAATACTATTATAATTATAATCCTTACTGCTATAGTTATTATCATTATCATTATCATTATCACTGTTTCGAGATATTCACCCTCCTCCCACACACACACACACACACACACACACACACACACACACACACACACACACACACACACACACACACACACACACACATAAAATCATAAGCAATAAATCTCCTTTAAAAGTTGGACATGAATATTTCCAACTAATTTCGAGCGATAAAGTCTGAGGAAAGTTGCAAGCGAAAATGCACCACGGATTTTGGTTGAGTTAAATAATAGTAGTTGTAGCTATGATGATATTAAAACTAATGCTGGTACAAATACTGCTACTACTAACAGTGATGATGATTATGATGGTGGTGGTGATGATGATGATGATGATGATGATGATGATGATGATGATGATGATGATGATGATGATGATGATGATGATGATGATGGTGATGATGATGGTGATGCCAACGATGGTCGTGACGGTGAAGATGATGATAGTGACAATGATGATAATAACATTGGTAATGATAATGATAATAATAATGATAATGATAGTGATAGTAGTAGTAACGACAGTAACAATAATAATGATACTACTATTAACAATATTGTAACAATAATTGATGTTACTTATATTCAGAATAACACTAATAAAGATAAGATAGACATGAGGGTAAGGACATTCATATAATGATGGCAATAACAATAATGTGGATTATAATAATATAATGATAATTACATTAACACAAACATGAAAACGAATAACAATAAACATAATAAAGACAATGATAATAATATCAACAACCCAATTACCGAAAACATAACAATAATTAAGGATAATGGCCATAAAAAAACCCTGAAACCAGATATCATTTCAAAACGATCTGTGTCTCATTAAGCTTCACACTTAACTTCTCACGAAAAGAGATTTTAGTTCATGGCCCGGCGTCCGCGAATACTCGTGGCATTCCCACGCTGAATGCTCCGTGACGACCGCATAACACTACATGCTCCCTTTGTCGTGAATTTCCCTGCATTCCTTCTCATGAAAGAGGGTGACCTCGGCATTCAGAAGTGAATTGCAGAAA
>NC_061839.1:8085294-8090294 GCF_019202785.1 Penaeus chinensis
AGCAAAGTGTATTGCCAATATGAGCGGCCTTTTATGACTCATGCTGTTTTATTCCACTGTGTGATATTCTCACTCACTGTTTATGCCTAATCTTTAAAAGTTTCCACATACTTTCTAATTTTTAAAAGTTTCCACATACTTTCTAATTTTTAAAAGTTTCCACATACTTTCTAATATGAATTGTTCTCACTATAATGTATATAGATATTCAGTGTACATACTTAGAATGAAAATGGGAACCACTAATACTAGGAAAGATCTATTATGTGAAACTAAAATGATTACCCAGCCAATCACACGGCCAATGTTAACTTGTGCATATAATTAACTGATTCGAGCGAAGGAACGTGGTGGTGGAAAATTACCTCAGCTGCCTCATACATGTTGCAACTGTACTGAATTTGTATTTAACTGAATTTAGGTTGAAGCTGCGGGTGAACAATGGCAGGTTTAATGTTGTGCCTGTGATCGAGGTACACAAGCTGATACCACTGTGGAAGTGAAATTTTATGCTAATTTATGATGTGGTATTAATACGGCTGGGATATTATCGTGTTTTGAGATCAAAGAATGCTTCTGTCAGTATATTCATAATAAAAAAAAATGATATGCTCATTATTACTAACATATTTTTGAATCGTCACTTACGAACATCTGATTTTCAACTTGTATGGTAAGCATATACCCAAATCCATTAAGCTGACGGATTTTCATGTCTCCTACCAGTACAATTATGCTAAAGTATAAGAAACAACTAAAAAGAAGAAAAAAAGAAAACTTCACTGAAAAAAATATAATAACTGTATTCGCAACTTCGCCTCTGACGGACCGTGCATAAAGGCATAATTAAAGTGTATGGTTCACCAAAGGCAGCATTCAAAGCCGAGATACGGATCCCTTGAAACGCAATTGTATCATCATTGTCCTGTTGTGTAATATAGCAGCGGTTAACGTGAATCGAGAGTTCGTCAGCAGGTGGGCGTCCGTTTGATGTTTAATTCCTATTAGTTCACATCAGTAGGGAATGTTAGAGCAATTTGATCAAGAATTAAATAATATAGATATCATGAACATGGAGCAGATAGTTTTAGAGTCTCAGCTGTTTTTTTGTTTTTTGTTTTTTTTTTTCGTTCTCTTAGAAGGTAATCAGCAGAATTCATTCAAAGGATAATTACCTAGATGGCAACAAAATATTAGGTAGAAATAGAAGGAACACTAAATTATAAACTGATATATATATATATATTTATATATAAAAGTTTAGCAGAAGAGTTGGCTTTGATGACATTTTTTTCTTTACTTTTACAACTAGCCGATGGTTCGTTAGATCAAAGAGTTGGTTTGTTGAACTATTAACTGTAAAGCTGATGGTCTGTTAGTGTTCAGTAGAATCAATTTGCCTCGAAACGTTTCCCCTTTTCGAAAAATCCAAAATGTCTAATCACGCATCTAGCATATAAATTAAAGCATATATTCCCGACTATAATTTTGTAAATGCGGGAGAAAATGTTGGGAAAACGAAGAGGAGTCAAAGGCTACACGCCTCTGAGGGGACATTGCGCTTCGGAAGAGGGGAAGTGAGGGAGCTGTTCCGAGCTCAAGTAAGGGATAGATGCAGATAGAGGCGGATGGCAGATAGACGGTCGGGGTAAAGGAACACACACACACACACACGCACACACACACACACACACACACACACACACACACACACACACACACACACACACACACACGCGCGCGCGCGCGCGCGCGCATATATAAATATATATATATATAATTTTTCCTTTTTTCAACAGCCATTTAGTACACTGCAAGACATAGGCCTCTCTCAATTCACTATTGAGTGGTTATTTGACAGTGCCACCCTTGCCTGATCGGATGCCCGATTTCCCCTACGACATCTCCGTCTGACTTCTCAAAGCAATATTTCTTGCCGTGAGATAGGGCACGATCCAGCAGTGCGTATAAGTATTATCATTATCATTATCATTATTAGGAAATATATATATATATATATATATATATATATATATATGTATGTGTGTGTGTGTGTGTGTGTGTGTGTGTGTGTGTATGTGTATGTGTGTGTGGAAAGAGAAAGAGAGAGAGAGAGAGAGATAGAGAGAGAGGGAGAGAGACAGAGAGATAAAGAGAAAGAGAGAGAGAGAGAGATAGATGATCGGGGAATGTTTCAGCCATACATAAGTGTTTGTGCGGTAATCTCGGTGGTCAGTCAGTCATAATTGCACAGTAAACTCCAGATAGTTCACTGTGTATTCATTTCGTATTGACAAACAACCAAAAACAAAACTAAAAATCGAACTCAGATAATCCTAGTAAAGAATATGAAAAAAAAAAAGCAAAGTGTCCAACGACGTGCTTAATTACGGATCTCTGTTTACAAATCCTCATCACGTATTATCTCGTACATTCACCCCCTCTCAGCATATGAAAAAATAGAGCGAATCTTACCCATTTTACTTTTGGGTTCGAACGTGATCAGTGAGATAGATTTACTTAAAAGATTTCTCGTTACTTCATCAATGGTGTGTGTGGAGAGGGGGTTGTTTGTGTGAGGCTGGTAGTGTGTACGTGAGGGGTGGAAGGTGTGTGTGTGTGTATGTGTGTGTGTGTGTGTGCGTGTGTGTGTGTGTGTATGTGTGTGTGTGTGTGTGTGTATGTGTATGTGTGTGTGTGTGTGTGTGTGTGTGTGTGTGTGTGTGTATGTGTGTGTGTGTGTGTGTGTGTGCGTGTGTGCGTGTGTGCGTGTGTGTAGCTGTCTGTGTCTATCATCAGTTTCATCACTAAGATTATGATTATTATGGTAATGTGTTATATTTTTAGTAATGATAGTATTATCCACTTATTTTCACCACTGTTCTTCGTAGCATTAATCATACTATTTAAAGATCATCCTTATAGTGCTGTTATCATCACTACTATGATCATCATCGCCATCTATTTCATATTGTGCAAGATGTTATTTTTTATTAACAATTGCTGCATCATCAACATTTCCATTACTATGTTAATAAGCGAAGCACAGTTTACATCCTATTACCTAACTCTCTTTTTATCACTTGTTTTATGCTTTTCGAGATTAACTTATAATGATTAGCATGTATGCAACATATCGCATAGCTCTCTCCAATGCCATTTTCATCACCCTCTATGACGCACTTGCATTACGGACCCCTCTGGAACGGGTTAATAGGGTCTCGTAATAATTCGCTCTTGGTCAGCCATACGATGAATTAACGTGAGGTAAGTCGACAGCTGACACCTGGCGATTAAACTGTAAGGGGTTAACAAGCTCAAATTTATTTATACATCAACTAGAGTTGCGCACGTGTTCCGTATGTCTATCTGTCCGGCTCAGTGTTTCCTCACTAACGAGAGCCGCCTCGACGCAGCGGGAGGCCTGACGTCTTAATGACCTGGCGAGGCAGTTGCTGAAATTAGACATACAGAATCTTTATTGTTTTATCTATTTTGAGTATTGCCATATGTATCAAAACAAACAATGGCAAATAGATTGTGTAAATATTTGAATTTATATATTGTTTAGAATATTTCCTTCAGGATGTTGATAAGATACGAGAAGGGTCTTGATACACTTTATGCTTTGAGGGGTAGACCCGTACCTGAATCCTTTGTCTGAAAATTCTGCATACCTATGGCTACTATTGTTGGTTTCTATTGAATATGCGATTGTTAAGGCCTATTGAAGAACCAATGCAACCTCTGTCTGTTAGCTGGGTGGACGGTAGTCTCACAACTTATAAAGTCTTCGCTAGTCCCTCATAGCTAACAATGGTCCTTCCAGTTGCCACGAAAGTTATAACTTTAATTCTTGTCAGTGTGTGGAAGAAGGAAACGAGCGTCTGGGGGCTGAGCGGCCACTAATCAGCATGTTCCTTTCCAAGGACATCAGTGTGAATAATCATCCGGCACAGAGTAATTTTTTGTGTAAATCAGTCCTGAGCTTTCGTTACCACTTGTCATGAATTAGGTTCTTGATTACTTGGTGGTCTACGACAGCTGTAATATAATATTTTCAGATCTGTGGGGTAGATATTTCTTCTTGGCGTCTGCAGACTTTCGCCTCTAACCAGTTAAAATTTATCTCGAATACATTAGTGAAAGAGTTCCACCATTTTGAGTCCTAGATCGATTTAACCTAGTGACTTAAACTAGGATCTTCAACAGCAAATGTGCTCCTGTGAAATGGGATGTGGAAGTTTCTTCATTTTCTGTGGAAGTGCGTATTCATAGTCTTCTTTGAATAAAGCTTGTATTCGCAGTATGCAGCCCGCTGCCCAATCTCGATTAATACAGCCTGCATGTGTTCTGGCAAATGCAATAATCAACTTCCAAGACAGTGTAAAATTTCTTCTAGAGTAGAGTCTGTAGCGGCTTGAAAAATCTAATCATTGAGGCTTTACGGAAAAATAAGTTCTGGCAATTTATTCGTAAATTGACAGTGATGTATGTCTTCGTTTTCCTGACACACTCACACTGGAGGTTGTATTTCCGATGTCTACGCAACGCTCTGTACGGGTAATACCATGTCTTTATAAACAAACATAGCGCGTCACAATATTTGGATTTAGTTAACATGTCTTATGTACGGAATGTGTATGGAACTGATCGGAAGCCAACATGCCTCTCGTTATGAGCTTTTTAGAATGAATTCCAGCACTTTGATCTTTACAGTATTTCATGCCTCCTGTATTACATGTAAATTGTTTTATTTGAAAAATTATATGCCGTTCAGTTTTCAACTGAATTTGCCATAGATGATTTTTCCTATTAAGCCATTTTTTTCGATGGAAGGCCTGCTAAGAGGACTTAATATTAATCTTTGATCGACACTGGGAACACAGAGATCCAGCAACTACTGATGACTCAAGTACAGTCTTCTTGTATTTGGGCAATTTTAAAGTGAAAATTCAAGAAGCATTCCTGATGTTGTTAGTCCTTCATTTTTTCTTATT
>NC_061839.1:8132794-8152794 GCF_019202785.1 Penaeus chinensis
CAATGTCCCGGATCGTAAAATCGGGCAAATGTTACAAGAAAACAAAACCTTAAACTTGGAGACTACATCTGAACAAGCTTAGAAATGCCACACAAAACTCTTTATTCACAGCCTGGAAATATTGGAGCTATAATAGATGAAAATATGAAAGCTACAGAAATATGTGTACATCATAAAAGCATTACTCTTGAGAGTTTCAATGTTAATTTCACCAACATTATAAATGTCTTTTTTTGTGGAAACAGCCGTTGCCCTTCGAGGCAGCGTCCTGCTAAAGAGGGCGAGTGTAAGACCTGTAATGCTAAAGGGCATTTTACTAGGATATGCCAAAAGTTCAAGAGTGTTAAGCCTACTTATATAGTTTGTGACTGTGACTGGAACTATGTCTCCATAAGTTTGCGTACAATGCTGAAGTGCCTTATTAGATGCTGTAAGCTTAAAATCCTGAAATAGGCAAAATTTTAATGGCTGATACTTCTTGATCATCAATGGTCACTGTGTGATATATTTAAGATTACAAGATAAATTGTATTTAAACTGGAAGTCTGAAATATTGCCCAATATTTGCTTAAATTTACTTAAAGGCATTCTTTACTAGAAGTTCCTTTTGACAGTTACGACCAACCCTAGGACTTCTTACAAGTGGCATATATAAATATCCCTGTTCCTACAATCTTTAGTAATGAACTCGAACCACCGCACTGGCTGATATTTTGAAACGTCACCATTCCAATATTTTGCTTGGTATTCTGTCCACGGGCCCATAAGGTTATGCATGCATGTGGATTGCTGTTTTATCTGTCGACATACTTTTAATCTTTACAGAGTTGATACAGAGTTTCGCTTTTACTGCTGCTTAGCAAAATGGTCCACGTGTCTTTGAAAAACTGAACGGTCATTGTTTGTCACTGCTCTGTTATTAGTATATCCTAAGCTGGGCATTATGTGACCACAAATGATGGAGCTAGATTTCACCTCCTCTTCGGTAATAAAGAAAGATAAAGAATGCATTTGTGGCACTGCAAAGGAACAGGGGAGGAGAAGGATGCCCTCTCATCTGGCCCTTTTCAGAAGTCAAGTTTAATATATATTATTCGTAAGTCTGTTCCAAGCACTGATTTTAAAAGTAAGAAATGCTGCTACTACTAATAAAAAATAAAAATGACAACAACAATAATGAGGATGATGATAAACGAGCTTCTGATGTTGATGGCGTTGTTGGTCTTGGAGGGGACCGTCCCTGAGAAAATGCTGATTTTCACTCTTTTGTTGAAAAATAGAAAATGGTCTTACAGATTTTAATGAAATTTGGTAGGATGAAAGAATACTTTATTACGCATCTTTATACTGAATTTTGTTTAATTTGACTGAAGGGAATCATAGGCGCAATAAAAAATTGGTTAGGTTAACTCTAGCCTTCTCACGTCCCAGAGTTATAACTTAATTTTCTATATCACTTTTCCTGAGAAAACCTCAAGGTCATATAAACAAAACGTCTTCCAATTTGGAAATTCATTAATTCGTTTAAAAATTAGCGCATGTTACATAACTGAAAAAAAGAGAGAAAAAAATGATAAAAAATTCTTTAAAAAAAAATATTTAGAATTTTAAAAAAACGTTACGTAGTTCTATGCGCATACTGACGTTCTGTATAGGGGAAAAGCATTTTGAGATCGGATAAAAACTGTAAGCCGTGAGAAGTCTGAAATATGAAGAAAAAAACTTTACGAGTAATTGACCTTCAAACCTTTTAGATAATTTCTTTTAATTTTCCAAATTTTTTAACTTGCTTACTGGCTACTTTTTACATAAGAGAAAGCCCAACCATTGCTCTATCTCTTGTTCTTTATTTCATTCAGATCGGATCAATAGTTATTGCACAGCATCACAAAATACAATATAATATAGCACTGAAATCATCCTGCGCCGTAACTATGCGGTTCACGTGACCATAAAATAACGTTGTAATATCACGTTCACGCACTTCTAAACGCGTTATTCTGCCGTCAGGAGTCCTCTATTCCTCATATTACCTTCCACCTCGATTGTCCCATTTTCTTTTTTACCCCCCCCCTCCCCGACCGAAAATGGGAGGTATGGAAGATAAGGGGGTGTGGGTTAAATATAAACATGCTCTTACGTAATCACCCATAAGCAAACAGGGTGTACAACGGGAGGAAGGGAGAGTCAGAAGAAAGCTAATACTTATTACTCATGGTTCCTGGTCACCTTTCAACTGAGATGAGGAAAAATCTCAACTGAGTTGAAATATCCCATCGGAGAGTATCATGGGCTACCAACCCACTGTGAAATTCGCTGATCAGCGAAATAGTTGTCCGGGGTTAGGCCCTCGTTTGACCACCTAATTTTTCTTCGCAGGAGTTCATGTTCACGTGGGTAATTATACAGTAGTATACGAATCTGAAACAGGGCATAACTCATTTTCGACCCCCCCCCCCCCCAACCCAACCTACCCGCCAAACCCAGGGACGGTCTCCTGAAGGTGGTGACATTGGTGTTTTCGCTATGTGTTGGTAGAACTGATTATGCTATTGTTAGCGACGGTGTTATTGCTGGCACTACTGTTACTAAACCCAGATGTGATATTGTTGTTATTGGCGTTCTGGTGCTGTTGGAAATGGCACTGGTATTATCGATGGCAGTGTTACTGGAGGTGTTGATAGTGTTGCTAAGGGTGGCATTGCGTTACTGATATTTTCGTTGTTGGTGGTCGCTGTAAGGATATTACTTTTAACTGACCTTGTAATTTTTAAATTTAGAATTACAAATACACGAACAGGTGAGAAGTAGTGCTTATCCATGCAAGGTCAGAGGAAAAGTGAGAGACCAAATGCTTCGAGGCAGACTGGACGCTTTACAATTACGAGGGAGCACAGGGATAAACAATCAATGTAACAATAAGAAATAAAATTGATTAGTAATAATAATGGTTGGTTTTGCCTTCCTTGTATTATTGTTGTTAATTCTGCTAGTATTGTTGGTGTTGAAGGCAGCAAATATCAATAAGAAAAACTGATTATGGTCTTTAGAAACGCAAAATGTGTAAAATAATGGTGAGAAGTGTTAAAGCCTCGGCGAACCGGAGTGCTTCAGAGCCCGGGTCGAGTTGCCGGTTCTCTATTTCCTGATATTTGACGGAGTTAATTCCAACCTTTTTGTGCGAAACTCCAGCATTTCACTCGCTACAGATTTGAACTTCCATTTATAACATAAGCATGAATATATTTGTTTTAATGAAGTCTGTTTCACTGACGTGACCAAATCGATGTTTGTGCTGTAGGTGAAAGTTTAAATTTAAATATATTAATAATGAACGCATTTTCGGACAGCTGGTCAGCTTAAACCGGTGGACGCACATACCATCATGATATGTTCTTAACACTTGTGCCCGCCACCAGTAAGTGAGTTAAACGCGGAATGCACGAACGCTTTTCCGCTATGCTATCAAATCTAAAATCATTGAACTATGGGCGTGTGTTCCTTGTGTTAATCGTGCTTGTGTCTTTGGAAATATGCATGCGCACATTTGTGACCAACGGAACATTCGAAACCATTAATTTCGCTCGTCAAGAACAGCAGAGTCAAAACAACTTGAATTCAGAGGCGTGGGACAATAAATTTCTCAACGCAACCTCACATCTAACCCTAAACACACGCGGACGTGACATTCCAACAATACCAATTACCGGCAAAAATATAAGTGTGAAAACCTCGTTCGAAGAGACAAAAAGAAAGCTGGATCAGAGGAATCAGATGCTGCGAGGAAACTGTTCTCTGATCCGAAATCTGAAGTCTCCAGTTGTGACGGCCATTGACATGCGGAGGAATTACTTCATCGAAGAATATGATTTCTTTCTTTGTGTTTCTGCGAAGGTGATGACAAGTAAAATGATTAGATGAATAAATAAAAGTTCCAATTACACGGTAAAATTATACAAATAATGTGAATATAAAGATTAAAATGTTTATGGCACTAATGATAACAATAATAAAGATATGAAAATGTTAATGAAAACAATGGTAGTGATGACGATAATTATAATAGTATCATAATAATCATAATGATAACAATAATAATAGTAATAGTAATATTGATAGTAATAACACTAGCAATGGACATAATTATAACAACTGTAATGATAATGAGTAATGATAATGATAATTACAGTGATAATAAATACGATAACGATAATAAAAATTATGATAAGGATAATAATAATAATAATAATAATAATAATAATAATAATAATAATAATGATTAATGTAGAAAACGAATGAATGAGAATTAATATTTTTACAGTTCAAGAGATTAATTAGACCGGACAAATGCATATCTTGCCTTGTGAAAATATTTATTCTCATTCAAACTTTTTCTATATTATAATCACCATCGCTGTTATCATTATTGATACCATTATCATTGTTGCTATCTTTTTAAAATTATTACTAATATCATTATTATTGTTAAGATTATTATTGTCATTATGATTATTATCATCATTATTATCATCACTCTCCTCCTCTTCCTCAGTATCACCATCGTCACCAATTTTCCCCTTAGACATACATACAGCGCAGTTGCCATCTGAACACCAAACGCTAAAGAAGAAATATTACCTGACCTCCTAAGACGTATATTGAACACCTTATTAATTCAGGGAAATTATACACTATATTCAAGATGTGTCACCTGCTGCCTGAAGGAGGCGCAGGCCGAGGAACGTCGATTTGGTTCCGTTTACATATATATATATATATATATATATATATATATATATATGATGCGTATACATCCAAATTTACAGACCTGTCTATCTGTATGTAAAAATATTGGTTTACTTATTTACTTGTTCTAACTGTCAGGCTAGGTGGGATCAACTTCACAATGGCTCCGTCGCCGCATTCTCGAGCAGAAAGGCAAGTCAAATCAGGACAGGCCTACAGCTGAGCAAACCACCCTTCTCGGCGGCTATTAGAGAACACTCACAATCACCCTTTTGACAATTCTGCTTTCAAAATCTTGACCTCCCACCGTAACAGAGTTGACCTTATCACACCAGAATCACTCCACATTCTAAATATGAAACCATAACTGAACAATTCTTCCAATGCAAGCACCCTGTTTTCAATGTAAATTACCAGCCAACCATTATTTGGTTAGTGCTTGTGACCTGCTACACTGTTTTTTTTCTATGATTTTGCATTATTTTTATGTAGTGGTTTTACTGTACTAGAATTAATTTCTCTGTTTTTGTTTTTTGTTATGACACTGATGATGGAGATTGCATCTCCGAAACGTTTGCAATTGCAATAATGGAGTTCTAGGCCACGTTGGTTTTCTTCTTCCCAATAAGAATTCAGACTCATCTCTAAACCATCATAAGTATGTATATACATTATACATATACACGTATGTATGTACGATGTATGTATATATACTATATATATATGTATATACATATGTACATATATAAATATATATTTAATATTCGTGTGTGCGTGTGTGTGTGTGTGTGAGGGTGAGGGGGGCTCTTTATCTTTGCTGAATGACCAATGAAACCAATGATCAATTACTGAAAGAAAGTTGATGACTAAATGACGATGAGAGTTTTCTGTAGACAAGTGTTGCTTTAGAGAAAATAACAGAAAAGAAATGACTACCCGAGACCGCCGATCCGTTATGAATTGGGAAGACTTGCTTTGATCATTACTTCAATTTTGATGGACATTAAGTATCGTTGTTTTTATAGTGGTGAAACGATTATCATTTCCATTGTTGTTATTATTCACATTATCCTTATTACTTATTCACTCATATTTATTTTACCTATTCCTTTACTTTTCTGTTAACGACAGACCATAATCATTACGAAGGAAGAAAATCACTTGTGCGGAAGGAACGTTCACCGAATATTTAAGATTAATGTTTTCTGTCGTTAACCACAGCCTTCATTTGCCCACTAAACAGAAATTAGTATGTTTGACGTAACTTATCTCCCAGAGCAATCATGCCTATTTTTTTTTCCTTTGAATTACTTTAATTATTGTCCTTGAAATAACTGTCATTATTGTAATCATCATTGCTGTTGTTATTAGTATTATTACCATTATTATTATGATGATGATGATTTTATTACTATTATCATTGTTATAATGTTATTATTATTATCATTATCATTATCATAATTATCATCATCATTATTATTATTATTTTTATTATTATCCTTATTATCATTATTATCATTATTATTGTTATTATTATTACCTTCATTATCATTGCCATTATTGCTTTAATTATTATTATCATCATCATCATCATTACCAATGCTGTTGTTATTATTATTATGATCATTATAGTTTTAATAATATTAATTATATTATTATCATTATTACTATTTTTATCATTATCATCGTTATTGTTGTTATTATTGTTATCATTATCATAACTATAATTGTTATTATTATTATCATTATCATAATCATTATTTTTATTATTATTATTATTACTATTATTATTATTATTATTATCATCATCATTATTATTATCATTTTCATTATTATTTTTCATTATTATTATTAGTAATATTGATATTATGCTTATTCTTATTATTCTTATTCTTATTATCATTATTATTATTATTATCATCATCTTTATCAATACTGTTATTATTATTATCATTATCATCATCATTATTATTACTATTATTATTGTTATTAATATTATTATCAAAATCATCATCATTATTTTTATTAAAATCATTATCATTATTATCATTACCATTATTGTTTTTATTATCATTATCATTATTATTGTTATTATAATTATCTTTATCATTATCCTTTTTACTATTATTATTGTTATTTTTTTTCCGTTATCATTATCATTATGATGATGATGATTATTATTATTATCATTATCATTGTTATTGTCATTAGTAGTAGTAGTATGATCGTTATATTATACCTATATTATTATCATTATTATTATTATTATTGTTATTATTATTATTATTATTATTTATCATTACTATTATTTTTATTATTAATATTATCATTATAATTATTGTGATAATTTTTACTGCTAATACTAATTACAGTTATCCTTATCATTATCATTAATAATTATTATTATTATTATTTATTACGTACATCATTGTTATTATTTTCATTGTTCTTGTTGTTGTTATTGTTATTATTATTATTACTATTATCATTATTATTGTTATTATTATAATCATTATATTATTATTATTATTATCATTATCATTATTATTATTACTATTATTATCATTACTATTATTATTATTATCATTACTAATAATATCACTGTTATTACTGTCAAAATATTTTTTTTATTACAACTGCTACTTCTGTCTTTATAATTACCGTCATTATCATCAACAATATTATTATCATGATCATTATTATGATGATTATTATTATTATTAATAAAACAAATATTATAATTTATTACTATTATTGTCATTATTAATATTATCGTTATTGTTATTATTATTATTATCATTACTGTTCTTTTTATTTTTACTATTATTATTAATTATTATTATTATTATCATTATTATTATTACTGTTATTACTATCATTATTACTATTATTATTATTGTTATTATCATCATTATTATCATTACCATTATCATTATTACTGTTAATATTAATATATTATTCTATATTATTATCATTATTATTGTTATTATCAGTAGTAGTAATATTAGTAGCACTATGTTTATGATCATCATCATCATAGTCAGTGTTTTATCATCATTATTGTTAATATTATTATCATCATTATTGTTAATAGTACTATCATCATTATTGCTAATATTATTATCATCATTATTGTTAATATTACCATCATTTTTGTTAATATTATTATCATCATTATTGTTAATATTATCATCATTTTTGTTAATATTATTATCATCATTATTGTTAATATTATCATCATTATTGTTAATATTATCATCATTATTGTTAATATTGTTATTATCATCATTATTGTTATTATCATCATTATTGTTAATATTATCATCATCATTGTTAATATTGTTATTATCATCATTATTGTTATTATCATCATTATTGTTATTATCATTATTATCAACTCCATATTTTTTTGTAAATAACTAGTTAAAAAAAAAAAAAAAAAACGTAATCAAACATTATCCTTTATCAATTAGTAACAAAGTACCTGTACCTATTTAGATTTTTTACACATCCTAATGCCTAATGATTCTTCCTTTCCCTACAGGGTGGCGCAACGACATGGAAAACACACATGCTACAGATGAAAGGCTTACCGGGTCAGAACGTACATAAGGGTTACAATGAAAAACGTATCAGAGCGGGGTAAGGCATCTCTGTATCCACCTCGTATCCATTCAGGTGTATAAAGTCAGTGTAAACGTTGTGTGTTTTGAGGTGTATATATGTATATGCGGCGCGTCTGTAGCCTTTTAATATACACTCAGGATTTATGGTTAAGATATACGTAGCGTGTATCGATATACATGCAGGGTCTATTGCTGTGGTGTACGCAATATGCAGGCATTACATTAACGTACTCGATGTGTATATATCAATGCAATAAACAAAGTGGTAATAATAATGATAATAATAGTAGTAGTTATAATAATAATGATAATAATAGTAGTAGTTATGATAATAATGATAATAATAATAAGAGAATAATGACAATAATAAGAATAATGATGATAATGATAATTATAATAATTTTTATAATAATGATGTTAATGATAATGATAATTCTGATAATAATAATTATAATTCTGATAATAATAATGATGCTAATAATAATATACACATATGTGTGTATATATATGTATATTAACACATACATACATACATGTACATATCTATGAATATCTGTTCATTCATTCAAATTTACTACACCCCGCTCAGGTCGGCCAGACTCGCCGACCGCATTTCGGGGAAGGTGACCAGCGTGATCTCGGTGCGCCACCCTCTGACTCGCCTCGTGTCGGCGTACGGCGACAAGTTTGGGGACGGAAAGGCGTTTGCTGGCGTGTGAGTGGGCTGAGGCCGTGGTACACCTCGGTGCACATATTTTTTCCATTCCTTTTATCATATACACAAACGTAGGCGAGCGGGCGTGTCTCATACTTTCCCGTTTCTCTTGACCCTGATCTGTACATATCATATATTCGGTCTTTGATGTACTTATTTTCATTCATATGCTTTCCAGCGCCGCTTTTCATTCTGTCAGTCTGTGATCTATTAAATATATCTACATATAAAGGTTTATCTCTCTCTCTCTCTCTCTCTCTCTCTCTCTCTCTCTCTCTCTCTCTCTCTCTCTCTCTCTCTCTCTCTCTATATATATATATATATATATATATATATATATATATATATATGAATATGGGTGTGTGACTGGATGCAGGTGTTGAAAGTGTTGGTGCAAAGACAGCCTTGCCTCACCCCTGAATTAACAGGGAAGTTCGACAGGCCCCCAACACAATTTCAGTACCAGTATATAGGCTTGATATTAATCCAATAATTGGAATTCCCCGAAGTCTCAGGACCTCCCTTAGCGATTCTCGATGCATCGACTTATACGCCTTCTTGAAGTTGATATAGGCCGCGAGCAGCCCACGACCGAACTCACGACAGCATTCCACAATGACTCGAAGCACTAGGGTAGGGTCTGTTGTGGACTTGCCAGGAGTGAATCCAGCCTGCTAAAGTCTCAGGTGCCTTGGTAGGTGGTCGCGGATCCGTTTCAGAAGAACGTGGGCGAAAATCTTGCCTGGTATACCGAGCAGTGTGATGCCACGGTAGACCCATTGATTCCCTTTCCCCTTCCAGAGAGGGATGATCACACCCCTCAATAGGTCAGGGGGAATGGAACCAGACTGCCAGATAGTCATTACTGTATGCAAGCCCCGTGCCATAGATTCACCCTCAGCCTTTAGCAGTTCAGTAAGGATATCACATACGCCTGCAGCTTATCCCACCCTTCAGCTTAGAGATCACCATCCTTACCTTTGGAGATTCCTCGCTGATGGGTGGGTCCGGCACATTTATTGTGATACCACTTGCATCCAAGCTAACTGCTGGAGGGTCTACCTGGTTCAGCTGCTCAAAATACCTAGCCCAACGTTCACGAACCCTAACATGATCTGAGATGACCTGTCGATCCACTGAGTGGACTGCAGTCATCAACAAGGAGAGCTTAGAGTTCAGTTTTCTCAGGGCTTGCTAGGCAAGTCATTTACCAAGGAATGGACTTCAACCTCCTTAGCAAGGTTCCTGATGAATTGTTCTTTGTCCCTTCTCAGCAGTGTCCGAGCCCTACACATCAAGGAATGGCGCAAGTCCTGATTGCCAATCAACCAAGCCTTGCAACACGTTTCTGTGGCCTCCAATGTCTTCAGTGAGATGAAAGTCTTGCCTGCCATCGGGCATGCGCCAGTGAACTCCTGTGCAGCTTCAAGGTTAACCTCCAGGCACACTCCTCCCCCCCTCAGTCTGTGCCACTCAAAGGCTGTTTCACCTGAGTGAGAGAAGAGAATTCCTGCACCTTTTCAAGGCGGTTCCTTCATCCCTCTGAAACAGCCACTCAAAGGCTGTTTCACCACAGTGAGGGAGGAGAGGAACTGTACCTTTCAAGGCGGTTCCTGTGGCAGGACTGCTAGCTGGCTCATTTCATTTCCGTCGCTCACGTCATCCGCTACGAATCCATCCGATTTTCCCGCCGCTTTCAACGAAGCTTGAGGCGTAAGGTTGCCGAGTTTCATGGATTTTACACTTTCTTAATTTGCGAAGAATTTGCTATAGAGGAAAACTTTCATAGAATGGTGTCTTCTACTCGTGGTAAGATCAGATTCTTTGTCTTTAGGTGTGGGATGTCTTCCAATAATACCCTAGGATTAAATCATTTACATCTTTTGCTTTTTTTCCTTTTTGTGAAATCATACAGTTTTATTACATGGCTTGTTTTAAGAGAATGATCTCGAATTAATGAGCACGTTGGAGAGGATAGTGGACGTAATGTCAGATAAGAGACCCCTTTATGCTCACAATATCTCATCATTAGATCCCTTGTTGTTGAACCTATATATCTCTAGCGTTACAGCTAGAACATTGTATGAGTAGATACGTTCAGCATAGATGTTTTGGAACAGAATCTTTTGTTGGAAAAAAAAAAAAAAAAAAAAAAAACGAACGAACAGTTCTTGAATTGGTGAAAATCATTCTGAAACTAATTTGTGGGAAATGGTAGCTAAGTGGTTTCTGTAGTTCTTTCCGTAAGACAAAGCTTGTGTGTCCATTGTATGGTAGTTAGGGTATCGGATATCCCAAGGCACATTGTATTTTATGGGTACTGGGCAAAGCATCATATTTAGAAATAGTCTTATATGTTTTTGAATGACTGCTGTCCTGGTCCTCCAGTTTTTAATAAGAATCTGTTTCCCCCGTGGAACATCTTTTGTGGAAATATATGTGTGTGAGTATATATATATATATATATATATATATATATATATATATATATTATATATATATATATTTAATATATATTTATCAAATATATATAGGTATGCATATAACACACACCTACATATGCATACATACATAATATACATACATACATACATGCACATACACATACATACACACGCGCACGCACACGCACACGCACACACACTATACACACACACACAGACTATACACAAACACACACACTATACACAAACACACACACGCACATACACACACACACACACACATGCACACACACACACACACACACACACACACACACACACACACACACACACACACACACACACACACACACAACACACAACACACAACACACAACACACAACACACACACACACACACACACACACACAACACACAACACACACACACACACACACACACACACACACACACACACACACACACACACACACACACACACACACACACACACACACACACACACACACACACACACACACACGCACACGCTCACGCTCACGCACACACACACACACACACACATATATATGTGTGTGTGTGTGTGTGTGTGTTTATAAATATCTAATGGAAATTCACCTTTATGTGCATTTATACTTTTTTATTTTGTTTAATATATTATTTCTCTACAGACCCCGGTTCTTGCGCATGGTTAGATATTTCACGAATAGTTGGGGAAAACCAGTGACTTTCTATCAATTCCTTTCTTACGTCATCTATCAAGCGGTAAAGTGCCTTTTCTTTACTCATAGGATATTTTGAAGCATAATGTGTATTTATATTGAATAACTCTTGACATATATGGTTGTTCCTCCAGTCAATCCTAAACAGTATACACAGCTGCAAACAGGCACATACACACACACACACACACACACACACACACACA
The DNA here is from genome assembly GCF_019202785.1 of Penaeus chinensis. Classification (NCBI taxonomy): domain Eukaryota; kingdom Metazoa; phylum Arthropoda; class Malacostraca; order Decapoda; family Penaeidae; genus Penaeus; species Penaeus chinensis. The sequence goes on from NC_061839.1 coordinate 8,145,255, forward strand.
CACACACACACACACACACACACACACACACACACACATGCATGCAGACACACACACGCAGGTGTCGTAGGGGAATGTCACCGCCGTGGCACATGTGTTAGCGCGCCGAACCGCGGTTGATTAGGAAGGGCATCCAATCAGGCAAGAGTGACACTGCCATATAACCTCTCAATAGTGAATTGAAAGAGGCCTATGTCCTGCAGTGGAATGTATGGCTGTTGAAAAAAAATATATATATATAATATATATAATATATATAATATATATAATATATATATAATATAACATATATATATATATATATATATATATATATATAATATATATATATATATTATATATACACACATACATACATATATAGTATATATATACATACATACATTATATATATATATATATATATATATATATATATATATATGTATATATATATATATATATATATATATATATATATATATATATATATATGTATATGAGAGATGAAATAATGCCACATTTATTCCATCTTTCATAAATATTGCTCAATACATCTGAATTAGGATTTGAGTTAGGATTTGAATTGCTAAATCAGTTTCCATCGAGCGGCCACAGGGAGTGTGTAAAACTTTATCATGACTCTAGTATGAGTATATAGATAATCCTAGTTGCACACTCCTTTTTAGTGGGTCATGTAGTATGGTTGTTTAGTACTGGACTTCCTGGAGTGACCTAGGTTCAAGTCCTGGTCAGGGAGGGTTGTGATATATATAGATAGATAGGTAGATAGATAGATAGATAGATTAGATAGATAGATAGATAGATAGATAGATAGATAGATAGATAGATAGATAGATAGATAGATAGATAGATATAAAGATAGATAGATAGATAGATAGATAGATAGATAGGTAGATAGGTAGGTAGGTAGATAGATAGATAGATAGATAGATAGATAGATAGATAGATAGATAGATAGATAGATAGATAGATAGATAGATAGATAGATAGATAGATAGATAGATAGATAGATATAGATAGATATATATATATATACACACAAACACTCATATATAGGTATGACCCAGAATGAGTAGTACAAAACTAAATTGACCACACAACCCTCCAAAAGAATTAACAAACTAAGATCATGCTACTTCAGTCGAAATGACCTATCTTCTCATACCAGCATTGTGTTATTGCATATGCACAGACATAGACATACACACACTGACACAGAGCACTTACTTATATACATACATACATACACACATGCACAGGCACAGGCAGACATGCACACAGATTTTCAATTTTTCTTTTAATTAATAACTAACTATATTTCCAGAAGAGAGGACCTTCAATGACAAATAATCACTGGCGACCAATTTCCTGGAACTGTAAGCCTTGTACAGGGAACTTTGACTATATTATCAAACTTGAGACTATTGATGAAGACTTGGCTTACCTTGTTACTGATCTAGGAATAAAAGAAATTAACGTCCAACTGAAATACAATGTTAAAAACAGTAAGGCCAAAGTAAAGGGCTATGAGAGTTACTTTAAATCCTTACCTCCAGCCATGCTTAAGGACATCTACAATATTTACAAGTATGACTTCATTTTATTTGATTATGTAGTACCACAGTTCATGCTTGATGCTGTTGCCTCCTGATTCAGAGGATGATGCAGTGTTCACAGGCAAAATGGGAAATACAGATATTCAAATATTGGTACCAAACAAGTGATATTTGGTCTTTTGGGAGGTACCTTTACCCTGCATATGAGTTCAACATACACTTGATGTGACGAAATATAAGAAAAAAATATATGTAATATAACAAAATATCTCACCAGAAATGAGTATCTCAGTGTACAAAAATCAAATATATTGACACACCATTTTAATTTTAATTGTCTGAATAAGTCTAATGATATTGGTTATCATTGCAAAAGGAATAAATTGTATGTATTAAGTAGCTGTTTGATAATTATGTTATGTGGTAGTAAATGACTTTGTAATATTTTCAATGGAATGTACATTATGTTGAATTTGTCAGTTGGTGTAAACTTTGAAAATATATAGCACAATTAGTAATTTTTCCTCTTCATTTTTTATGCACAGAACTTTATTTAGAAGAACATATATTTTTCTATAGGCAAGTTGAAGTCCACAAGATTTTTCTTTATGGTAATTTGAAAATAATGACAGTTAAATTATTAAACTGTTAATTATTTGATGAAAATAAAAGGGAGATTAAACAACCACTTTATTCCATAGTAAACTTTACAAAAACTCTAAATTATGAGCCCTGAATATAACAAACTGACATGCTAATATTATATATTCTGAAAATACAAAAAGAAAAACAAAAAACTCTAAAACTCTGTACAATATAATTATGTTATATACATTTAACATACGTATTCCATTATTTAATTAGTTTACAGAGCAAAAAGATAAAGTTTACTACCCATCATTCAATTGTTTTAAAATAATCGAGCAGAGTGAAAGACTAGGTGATGAAACTGACTAGGAACTAAGAGCTATGCACTGTAATTCATATATTATCATCGTTTTGCTACAAAAGGAAACACAAGAGCTGAATTGGAATAGTAGCTATAAAGGCTAGTGGCAATGTATGCAGTCACTGCAAAGGCGGCCACCTTCACGAGCATGTTCCTCTGAGCTGGCACCAGTGGAAGGTATCTGAACACCGTTGCAAGGATCCCCCGGTAATTCTGACCTCTTCGCGCTGCTTCGAACTTCTTGCGTCTCTCGAGGACTTGCTGCTTCTCCAGCTTCTCTTCTTCAGCCCTTTGGAGAATAAGGAGAGATTATTGTATAAAATAAACTTTCTATTGTAAGGAGATATAATTTCAAAATGTATATTATAAAGTGTCAATTGTCATTAATATTATTAATGCAAATGAACTCTACATACAATATGTATGATAATTATACCTAGGAAGATAATCAGCAACAACAATAATGATAATAGAAAAAAAAAAAAATAAATAAATAAATAAATAAAAAAAAAATAAATAAATAAAAGTCCTACTCACTTTTTCTGCAGAAACTCATTGACTTCCTCTTGTAAAGTGTCAGGTGGATAAAGGTTATATAATTCCCCTGCATCTACTAGGATGCGCTCCAGAGGTAATGTATCAGGAACCTGTTTATATATATACATAAATGAAAAAAAGAAAAAGAAAAAAAATATCAACAACTACAACAATAACAGCACAGAGAGATACTGCCTGACAGCCCTGTCATTTGATTTGAAAAGTACATGACACTGCAAATCTTTACCAGCCTTTATGTCTTACAACTCAACACAATGTGGTTCTAATTCTTTCAGATTCTAGATAGTATAAAACAAAAGGTAAATTTCCGTGGAAAAGTTGTATAAAGAGAGAGGAAAGTGTAGGAGAAAGAAAGATGCAGCAAGGAAAAGAGGTGTGAAAATGTAGGAGTTTCTGAGTACCAGTACACACAAATAATTATTTATGAGTACAAGTGCAAGGGTGTGTTGAGTGTGGGAGTGGGAATGTTGGTGCTGGTAATAATCATAGTGAAAGTGAGGTTTAGAGAGTATTCAATGTGGGATGAAGAGTGTTGGTGTGAGTGTATGTACGTAACTGTAAGTAGAATTTAAGACAAACACATATTCAGGAAGAGGACAAATGTATTGACAATACATTAATGAACTTTATGTACCTAGTTATCCTATAACTGATTTGATAATGGAAAAAAGTGTCAACTGGATAGTAAACTCTTCCATGAAGAATGCCATGCAACTACTTACCTGTGAAAGAATGTAATGTTGCATTGCCATATCGCATTCTCCAGCTAAAACATCTTCTTTCTTGTGTAAAACAATTGCAGCAGCTATGTACATCGGCATGAGATAAGGGGAAGCCAAGAAGCAGTCGTATAACCTCACCACATTGCGGTAGTCGGAAAGTGTGTGAGCGAACCATGTAATAAGCCAGGGCAAACAAAACACTGTTCCTACACCTGAACTGGAAAAAAAAAAAAAAAAAATCATAAAACTTCAAGTCTCATTATGCTCAGAGAAATGAATTTCAATGGCCATCTTTAAGCCTGTGTGGAAAATTTGTATCTAGTTTACTGACTGCCTTGAATAAACATCTAATCAAGTAAGGTAACTCTAGTGTCAAGCAAGTATTTTTTTTTTTTTTTATCATTGTCAAAACCACAAGCCATTTTTATTACATACAAACTAGAAATTTATTGTCTTAAAAAAAGGCATGAAGAAAAAAATCAGTATTCTCCCCAAGAAAATGAAGTCTTACTCTATCAAAAACTGGTACAGCTTGGTGTCTGCCCTTCGAAGAATGGGATATATGTAGGTGAGGTAATATGTGGTCTTCTCCATTGTTGGCCGCATGAACTCACTCAGGTGTGTGACGGAGAGCTTCTCTACCATCTCATAACCAACATCTTCGCCCATGACCAGAAGGAATGTTATAGCAACATCATGAAAACCCTGTTAATCAAATCAGAAACCAGTTTGTACATAAATTTAAAGAATTCTAAAAATCCAAATACAGAAGATATAGAAGAGAAAAATAAATTAAAAATGATGGTACAGAATCATAAATAGTCAGTAAAATACTGCAGGACTGGCATGCTCTCAATATCACAGTATGTTCAGTTTCAGACTTGAATAACAAAAAGTCTGATTCACATGAATAGAAATAATAATGAAAACTGGGGTGTCTTGGGATTATACTCTAGACATAAAAGGACTGACAGACATGTCTTAACCATCAATTATAACCTATACTGAATTTCTACTACAAAATACATCCATATTTAAGTTGGTGCAGCAGACTAAAATATTCATATAGTAATTTTATTGTATAAAACATTAGTAAAGACATTTTTTTCCAGGTGTTCAACATGAAGACTCTTGTCATCTATAATTATTTTTCTCTATATACAAGAAAACAAAAACACATCTATATTCAACATGTTGGTGCAGCAGACTACAATACTAATATCACAGTTTTTATTGAATGATGTATTAGTGAAGTCAACCACTCTCTTTTTCCAAATTTTTAACAACAGCAACAACAAAAACTCCCCTTTTGGAGTAGTGATATCTGTTCTTCACCTTTGTGTATCTACTTGATGAAGATCTCCATTTCTTAAATAGTATCCCCTTGCCAATGCATGACATGTACGGAACATGCTATGTCATGACTAGACTCTGCAGTGAATGTGGAGTTACAACCCCTCAAAAATAGTCCTAATGTTATGTTCTGCTGCAGCCAAAATGACAGTGATTGGTGAAATTATGTTTTGCATATATATAATTTTTCCCTCAAAAGACTGACTGCTTGCACAATCCAGCATGTAGTCTGGTTACTAATGATTTAAGGGGACCATCTACCAACAACAACAACAACAACAGCAGTTACAACAACAAAAAAAGGAAAGGAAAGGAATCAATATCTAGGTCACGGTCTTTAAAAGTCTCCTAATGGCTTGCCCCATATAAGTTACCCTTAAAATATTTTTCTGTGTTATCAAAAATGTAACCATAGCATTTTGAAAACTTTTTGAATATACATAATTAGTTTACAAATCTTAACATAGATCTATACTAAAGTTATGAATTTTTAATATTTTTGGGGGGCCACTTGCAGACAGCAAGGCACTTGCCTGTGCTCAGGTCATGACTATTTTCTTTATGAATGGAATAAGACAGAAGAAACTCTGATTGCCTACCACAAGACAGGAGAAGAAAAAGAACAAAATTTGTAATTAAACAATTAAACACAATATTATGCAAGAATTACAAACAATTTGATGTCCATTAGACAAAAAAGAGAGAGAAAAAAAAAAAATGGGAATGGACTGCATGTATAAATGTAGTGTCCATTATGGTTTTATTTATTTCTCTTTTCACATATAGATGACTCCACAAGGGCTTTGTGCACCAACAGCACAGACAACTACTAGGCCTACCCGACCTCAACTATTAATCTGATTTCTTGAAATTTCGGAGGAGACCATTTAATCTATATTGCCAATGTTTGTGTTATCAATATTATAACAGCAACAACAACAAAAAAACAGCAATAATAATATTAACACTAAGGACAATAATATCAAACCAACAATAATCTTAACATTTGAAAATTCAATGAATGGAGTAAACGAGTGAGGGTCGGTAAGCCTAGTAATTGACTTATTGGTGCCTATATGTATTTCAAAGAATATAAATAAGGATAAAAATAAAATATAAATTAATAAATAAATAAAGCAAAACCATTGAAGTGTCTACTTTCCTTGCATAAACAGGCTAAACGATCCCAGTGAAGGTATAAAACTGCTCCAAACCATCCTTACCTGGTAATAATTCAGTTCAGGATGCTTCATGAGAATCCTAATAATGAGAGTGGTGAGCTGGTCCATCAGAACCAGCCTGTAATCATCATCTATTCCAGGAGGGAAGCGTTTGAGGGACCGGTTGACATCCAGCACCACCTGCTGGTAATCCTTGTGGCTTTTGATCGTGTCCAGGGTGGGTTTGGGGGTCACTTCCATATGCTCAATCATCATGAGGCGAGGCCAAGCCTTGCGGCGTAACTCATCTGTGAAACAAGGATACAAGTAAACCTTTATGTGTGTAAATAGTTCAATAGAAGGGAGATATTTTAAAATTACATAAGGGAAAGATTCAAGCAATGTCTCAGACGAAAAATACATAATCTAAGCAGTTTGATCTGTTTGCTGAATAAACTGCCTGAATGACAATAAAAAACAACTTTCCTTCATAGGTTTGATATCCTTGTTAAAGGACAATACAAAGCAAATTATTCAGTTCAAATAACTAGAAACATTAACCCAGTGGTGGAGGGGATGACTAGTATGTATGTGCTATGCTGACAGAGTTTAGTTCATTAATTGCATTTATACATAGATGGCTGTACAGGTGCTTGGTGGTGCTTAGTCATCAAGAAGTCCATTACTAATTCTACCTGTTTACCCTTTTCCTTAATTTTCAGAAATATTCTTTATTTGATTTTGTAATGCTTTTAGTATTGCAAATAACAATGTGATGATTAACTTAAGGAAGGGGGATATCAGGTGAGGTCATATAGACTACTAGCTCAATGGATATGGATGCTTCATAGCAATCACATGGGCTATTAGGCTTGCATGGTTTGTAGACTCTATGCCTAACCTCTGCAATGTTATTTTCTTTTTATGCATAAACGTTTTAAGCTTTTTTACTATTTTCCAATGTCCATATTTAACATTAGATTTGGTATATCCACATGGTAAAAGACTATTTTCTTTGCACAGAGTCCATATCATCTCTCTAGGTAGTCCATAACTCAGTGCAAGAATAATACTAAGTAACATTTTTTTTTTTTTTTTTTAAATTTTCTGTGATTCAAAATGCACTGCAGGTCAGGTCAGGATGCTGAGCATGGGAATGGTGTCCTCCCGAGAGCTGGTGCTCTTCCAGTCATGGCTCACAGACACCACATTCCACACTTGTTTATCAGAGGAACGACA
>NC_061839.1:8157794-8162794 GCF_019202785.1 Penaeus chinensis
GTCTTCTTCTTTTCAATGATTAATCTCTAATTAACATAGCAAATCCTTCCCAGATATCATTAATCATTGTTTTCTTTATTCCACGCCAGCCAGTCTAAAGACTTGCAATACAATCCCTGATAGCAGCAAAGTATATATTGTGACACCAAACTTCCCTGAAAAATAACCCAATATTATACCTAGTACACATTTAATATTTTCTATTCCAAGAGTTGTGCAACATCACAGCACACAAACAGATACATGTGATATGATTATCTATACATGACAGATTAAGAGTGATCTTCTGACTTCATTAACAAATCTAATCTACAAGATAATGTATTAGTCATGGAATACTGGCCTTTAGAATATAAGTGACAATGCTTTTTAATTCTATAAACTTTCTATTAAATTTCTGATGTAGTATGTGTTTTACTCAAAATCAAATATAGCAACTGAAATGAAACAAAAAGGTTTATACTAGTAAGTGTTTAAAAGGAGAACCAAATTTTAAGGCATGCAGTTCTAATACTTTTAAGTTTTCCTAGCATCTTGGTTAACTCCTCGCATCTGGGTAACGTGACCAACATGCGATGAAAATATGCCGTCGTGGAAAAACCTGACTGAACGACAGGAACGACTTGCAAGGAGTGTACAAAGTTCTTAGGGGGTGATTAAACTCATTGGGCATTTAGGAAGGGGCTCTTGCAAGATTTCCACTAGTAAACGAGTGTGGAATCTGTAAGCCATGACTCCAGGAGGGACACTATTTCCATGCTCAGTAACCTATTGCTGCTCTCAATGACCAGCAGTGTAGGGTGTATTACAGGAAAGAAAAAAAAAAAAACAAAGAAAAGAAAAAAGAAAAAAAAAATGTAATTATTGTCAACATTATTGCAAAGAATTGTAGACCACCGAGAGAGACAAAATGGAGTCTCTGCATGGAAAATAATATCATCCTCTTGATATACATATCAAATGACAAATAGACACACCACTCATGAGTGTTTGTGGACCTATAAGCCACACAAATGGGTGATCACCACTCAAAGCAAGCATAATACCTGGATTTCAGGCCATGTACAAGCAGCGAGGAACCCGGAATTAATGGTTTAATATATTTACCATAAATAAACAATTAAGCTTATTTCAATGCTTCATTATTACAAACTAGATAAACTGATAATGAACTTAAGTTTGTAAAAGCTTCTTGACATCAAACAAATTTACTGCACTTCAAAGACCTTCCATGAACAATTACCTTTCAAAGAAGAAAAAAAAAAAAAAATTAATAATTAGATCTTATGACAATAAGAATTCAAACAAAACTATTAAAATTCTTTATAAAAACAAGCTACAGTAAGTTAGTGTTAGCACTTACTAATTCAGCACTGCTCTCTAAGCAAGCTGGTTTGAAACTAAAATGATATAAGCAATGATTTGACAAAATAACAGTGACGTCTTACATGACTCCACACATATTAAAAAAATAACTGCATAGTCATGGATGACTTTAAATATATCACTATCATATGAAATTACCAAAAATAAAAGCGATAATACTTTCTTCACCTACTTTTTTTTGGTAAGGTTTAACTTATACAGTCTCTGACTGGTTGTACACACATTGTCTGCAAGTGAACAGGGGCTGGCAGGAAGATTGATTTGGTAAGAATAAACTTTTCTGAGTAAACCAAAAAAAAAAAACTATTCCTTTATAAAAATCCTTTTATGTAGTGTCAGTGCTTGAACTGTGAGGCTGTTATAAGGAAAGCAAACTTATGATTGTCAACCACGACTTGCTGCCAGAGAGGACACCTCTACTGGCCACTTCTGACCTTAGTTTACACACACTAGCTTGCCAGTGTGGTTGTGGCCCTCCACTCCTTCTCACTATATCCACACCAGAGTACTTTCAGTTAGAGTGGTGGGGCCTGAACCCTGACCCTCAACATTCCTAGGCAAGGGTTCTCTTCTCTACCAGGATTTTCCCATCCTAACTGCAGAAACTGAGCAAATCGGGCTGAGGATTCACTATCCAAATGAATGTTTAATTTTGTGACAAAATGATGAAACATATTCATATCACAGACATAAAAGTTCAAATGACACTCAAGTATTCCCATTGGCCCTATGCTGATCTGTGGACCTCTGCACCTTTAAGCACTCTGGTAAAGGCCAACAATTCTCCAGATTGCATTATTTGGCAAGATGGAATTTGCAGACTCTTCTAATGATTTACTGTTAGAATATATATGGTGGAAGTTTGTGGGCCTTTACTACAACACAGATGTTGTGGTGATCACTCAACACTGCACCACAATTCAATTGAACTTTTGTTTCCTGGCCCCTTATCAATAATCACAGTCAAGTGCATTAAAAAAAATAAAAATACAGCCTATATAATTACAAGAAGACGGTCTTCATCTGCAAATTTACATAACATCTGAGTATATAAATCTTCATCTAAGTGACTCTTGACGGCAGAGCACTGGCACCTGATACTTCTGTGTTAAATTACCGTTATGCTCCAAATACACCATGTAAACTTCAGCAACCACTTCACAGCTTTTATTTATTGCCAAATGCAACCTAATGGAATAATCTTGTATAATAAATGACTCAAATGATCAGTTCCTGATACTGGACACCTCTATCAAGAGGACCATGCTCAGGTCAATGGATTCTAAAAAGACAACATTTTTTTTTTCAGTATAGAATATGCTACATCTCTTTTCCCCTGAAATTAAAAACAATTGTCAACCAGACAAATTTCATATTCCAATGGTCCTTCCAATTCAAGCGACTTATTTCAAGTAAAATTTGATGCTGGACAGCACCAAAAATCAGACTGGAGCCAAAATATCATTATCACAATTTACATTTATCTTTTGACATATGTATTTCATGGGTGGGACACATACTGATTAAAGTTTAAGCTACAACATATTACAAGGGAGTCTTGATATAAAACAAATTTCATATGCATATGTACCCAAAACTTACATTTAGAAAGGGTTAATCTTTACAGTATGCACAAAGCTATGGCAATTTAAAGATAATATTCTTGTAGAGGACAAAAAGTTGTACTCATCGGTACAAGAAATAATCTAGAGACAAGCGGAAAACACTGCTCACAGCCTAAGTCCACTCGGGACTCCTGAGTTTCAGCTCTCTCTTGCCATGCATACTGAGGTGAAGACAATGTTTGCCGGTGATGTTCCCATCCATCAAGCCTCCCAATTTAGATTGCTGAATATAGTTTGTGACCTGGAGATGGGGACTTTGTCACAGGTGAATATACATGTACTGTACTGAATTCCCTTAGACAAGAGAATTTCTCTAAATATTAAATTCTAAACAATGTATTTTCAATTCTCTTACAACTATATTGGTATAAAAATGTCCTTTGGACACTGACAACCTGGTATCAATATGTAATGTCATTATCAAATCTTGTATATGTTTGCAACAAAAAAGTCAGTGCAGGAGAGAAATAGTACTTGAAATGGTACAAGTATGATTGCCAGGGATTTTAACCCTTCATTGCTGGGTGAACAGTAATCCCTGAGTGTGATAACCTCTGGTGATTTCTGGCAATGGCCAGACACTGGGCACAGAAGTCCGCTACATCAAGCCGAATGTCCCGCTCCACGTATTCTGGCATGTTGCTGTGTGTACATGTGTACCCCAAAGACTAAGCGGTTTGTTAAGATGCTGGTACACGTGACCTGTCTAGGTTGGGTTAAATTAATAAATATCCAAAAACTCAATTGATTGGTCTTTTGGAAGTAGGTCAGTGACGGTCAGTGACAGTCAGTCAGTCGGTTGGTCAGTGTTTTCCAGAAAACAATGGCTGCGCATTTTTTTTTTTTGCAAAAATCACCGTACTTGCAAAAATGTTCACCTGCATATTGTTTCTTAGGTCCTATAGATTCCACTGATGCATAAAAATCTTTGAATATTTTGTTAAGTTTGCAAATAGATAAGATGAAACCTAAAATGATCCAAGCCTGGTCAGTGGTTAGTGGTCAGGGTTTTAGCGCATAATATGCTTTAAAGCTATAGGTATTCAATGCCAGACAATGCTGACCCATATTTTTGCTAATGCTCTCGTTCTTGGTTACCTCATCTCAACCACTCGTGCACCCATGAAACGGTGAGACTTGGATCCTGTTTTGACTTCCATAATTCTTTGCAAATGAGTTATCCTTCGTTTACACAGGAAACAGTAGAAACATATTTGCCGATGTTTATGCTCCTCATTATCTCCCGAGTCAAAAGTTCTCTTCTGTGGAATTATGAGAAATGTACAAAAATATATCCCCCAGACTTAGAAATGAATTAAAGCTCGAAAAGTGGAACGCGGCAAAGAGAACATGAATTGATATGCCAGTCATGACGAGAGACATGACTAAGAACAGACTCGGACATCCTTCGCCATATGTTTCTGCTTGCTTTACAAAACGCCGACTACTTGAACGTAAGTACATGCAATCCCCATGGCGATATGTGCCCAACAAGTTCACGAAATGCCACACACATTGGGAAAATCGGAGAAAACATGGAGAGAAAAAAGGAGTCACCTGCCTTGGAGGGGCTCATCACAACATCACGCTGCGTTCGAGTCGGTTTAAAATATCATGTGGTAAGTCTCATGTCTTTTCTTACTGCAGATGATAGATCGTCTTATAAGTCTTAGAATAGATAAAAAAATATTTTGATTCATGTAATGTAACTCCTTGTGGCAGATTAATTGATATCATGTAATTATACTACTGATCAAATTCTCGATAGAGCTTATCACCATTCATCTTCTTACAAAATCTAAATTTTCTCCTTATCTGAACTAAATACAAATGGTTGGCAACCACATCCACTCTTCATTTAGTATTAGGGCAAATAAAACGCACACATTTCGTCTGACAGCGAATGCATGTTGTGAGTGTGTGAGTCTCTTTCATTTTCGTCTTTATCGTATTTATCTCGTTTATTGTATTTTCCTTCGATTCCACGAA
>NC_061839.1:8192794-8195294 GCF_019202785.1 Penaeus chinensis
CCCCCTTCCTACCTCCTTTTCCCTCTTCCTACCTCCTTTTCCCCCTTCCTACCTCCTTTTCCCCTTCCTACCTCCTTTTCCCTCTTCCTACCTCCTTTTTCCCCCTTCCTACCTTCATTTCCCCCCTTTCTACCGCCTTTTCCCTCTTCCTACCTCCTTTTCCCCCTTCCTACCTTCTTTTCCCCCTTTCTACCCCCACCCTTTTCCACCTATTCACTACCCAGTTATTCTTTCTCCTCGCTATTCCCTTTTCCCCACCCTTTCCTCTTTGACCCTTATCCTTATCCTTATCCTTACCCTTACCATTACCGCTTTTTTTTTTTTCATCCATCCCCCCCCCCCCATCCCCCATCTCCTCGGTCTGGAATGAGCATTACAAAAATTAGTAAGGCTGCAGGGTAAGATCGGGAGCGCTCAGCTGTTGTAAAAATCGTCAGAACTGCGCCGGCGATTTCGCTGTCCGAAGTGCGAAGCGATAAGACCTTCAGGCGCAGTTTTATATTTTGTTTACTCAGCATGTTTATAGACCATATTGGTGTCGATTCGTGGGACGTAAATTGTTTATAGACGAGACTTATTTACGGTTTACAGACGTTCAGGCACGCACGCGCACTCATTCATCTGTCCGACCGGGCGTCCGTTCGTCCGCTCATCCATCCCTCCATCTGTTAGGCTGGCTCATTAATTCATTAATTTATTCATTCTGTAGACACATCTCTCTCTCGCTTCCTCCCTTCCTTCCTCCTCCCTCCCTCCCTCCCTCCTTCCCTCCCTAAAACCTTTCTCTTTCTTTATTGGCAAGAAAGATAGAGATAGAGAAGGAGATGGAGGGAGTATGTCACGGAGTCTTCGTCTTAATCCTTCACTGAACTTAATTCGTTGTGGAATGACAGCTTGTGCCACTCGACCGCTGGTTTGAAATTTGAAAAAAGCCTTTCTGCTCTTGCCTCTGTTTCTCGTCTTCTTCCAGCGGTATATGTCTGCCTTTAGTGTGGGAGAAAATAAGTAAGAAAGTGCACCTGGACTTTTTTTCTCTCCTGTTCGGTATCAGGAATTCTGTCATGGGTATAATTAGGGAGAGAAATAAGCCAGCGAAAGCATGGAGAGAAGGGCTCATTATGTTACGCTAAGGACTCGGGCGTGGGATAGCGGGGCCGTCCGTCCGTCCGCGCCGCCGCCGAGGCAGAGGCCGAGGGTTGCGCGGCCCGACTCGCTCCGGCGTCCTCATAATGACGCCCGTCTTTTTAAGTCCCCTTTACTGCGGCTTGATCTTTATTTCAGGGAATTTTGAGAACGTAAACTGTTTCTTGGGCTCGTTCCCGGAGGCTTATGTGCTATTACGCCTCCTTGCTCACGACCCCTTCCCCTTTTACACCCGCAAACACACGCGCTCGTTCTTTCACAGATGCGTTCCCGCTCGCCAATCTATCGGGGGTCCCTGGATAGCCCATCTTTACCATTTCATATTACAAAACAAATGATATAAAAGCAACCATAATAGATTTAATGATTGGCACAAGAAGACATTTCCAAGAAAAAAAGGCAATTGCTAATAATATTGTAATATTTCGAATTGACTGCAGCATCCTTCGTAGAAACTGATGTCAGATGTATAGAAGCTTGATTGGCGGCCGGCTAATGTCGGGATGACACGCGATTTTCTTGGTAAGTGAAAAAGACAAATGCGCCTCTTCGGTTCAGAGTTCGTTCTCGGCGAAGAAGACGCCGGTAAGTGTCTCGACCTACTTAATGAGACACTGTAGGTCAAGGCAGTGAAGCTGGCTCTCATTGACCCTTGAGGTCATTGAAGTACTGAGCGCTGAGTGCTTTCTTCCCTCCCATCCTTCTGCGCCGACCTCCGTCCCGCCCGGCACCGCTCTTTCTCATTCTCTCCTCTTTTCCTTCTCTCTCTCTCTTTTCCTTCTCTCTCTCTTTTCCTTCTCTCTCTCTTTTCCTTCTCTCTCTCTCTTTTCCTTCTCTCTTTCTTTTTTCCTTCTCTCTCTCTCTTTTCCTTCTCTCTCTCTCTTTCCCTTCTCTCTCTCTCTTTCCCTTCTCTCTCTCTCTTCCTTCTCTCTCTTTCTTCCTTCTCTCTCTCTCTCTCTCTCTCTCTCTCTCTCTCTCTCTCTCTCTCTCTCTCTCTCTCTCTCTCTCTCTCTCTCTCTCTCTCTCTCTCTCTCTCTCCCTCTCTCCCTCCTCCCCCCCTCTCTCTCTCCCCCCCCTCTCTCTCCCCCCCCTCTCTCTCTCCCCCCCTCTCTCTCTCTCTCCCCCCCTCTCTCTCTCTCTCTCTCTCTCTCTCTCTCTCTCTCTCTCTCTCTCTCTCTCTCTCTCTCTCTCTCTCTCTCTCTCTCTCTCTCCCTCTCTCCCTCTCTCCCTCCCTCCCCCCTCTCTCTCTCCCCCCCTCTCTCCCCCCCCTCTCTCTCCCCCCCCTCTCTCTCTCTCCCCTCCTCTCTCTCTCTCTCCCCCCCTCTCTCTCTCACACACTCGCACTCGCACTCACACT
>NC_061839.1:8202794-8205294 GCF_019202785.1 Penaeus chinensis
TCTCTCTCTCTCTCTCTCTCTCTCTCCCTCCCTCTCTCTCCCTCTCTCCCTCCCTCTCCCTCTCTCTCCCCTCTCTCCCCCTCTCTCTCCCCCCCCCTCTCGCTCTCTCACTCTCTCTCACTCTCTCCCCTCCCCCTCCCCCCAAGCCAGATTACTTGTGCGGGCGCGCTCTAATGTGGGAAGTTCCCGGCGGTCGAGGGATCACGGCAGCTGTCCCGGAGTCTGGGGAAGGAACGCGAGATCTGTAACTGCGAGGCCTGGGCGTGCGGGCAGCTGGAGGGCGGCTGGAGGGCGGCGGTGGCGGGGACTCCCGGCTTCACCCCGCTCGCGCTGACAATTGTTTGTTGTATTTTGTCGCTGTGTTTTTGGCGTGCGGTGGTCGTGTTGACCCCTGCTGTATTTGTTCGACGCGGACACCCAGTCATCGTCCACTGGCATGGAGGATCGGCCTCCCTCTCTTCCCCTCTTGTTGTAATATCTATCTATCTATCTATCTATATGTGTATATGTATGTATCTATAGTATATATAAACATATGAATATATATAACACACATGCGATCGCGTGCACACACACACACGCGCGCGCTCACACACACACACACACACACACACACACACACACACACACACACACACACACACACACACACACACACACACAGACACACACACACACACACACACACACACACACACACACACACACACACACACACACACACACACACACACACACACACACACACACACACACACACACACATACACACACACACACACACACACACACACACACACACACACACACACACACACACACACACACACACACACACACACACACACACACACACACACACACATCGCATTTCATTATCTGCGTTGGGAATCTAAATAACTTGGGCAGACAGTTTCGGCTTGGAATACCGGGAATCGGGGAATAATTAAGATCCTCAGCAGGAAGTTCCCCGCTGGGATGAGTCGGACGGAGGCGAGGGCGAAAGGGGAAAGGTGGGCGGCGGGGCGTCGAGGCGACCGAGGGATGGGGGGGGGGGGGGGGCGAGTGTGTGTGTGTGTGTGTGTGTGTGTGTGTGTGCGCGCTTGCGGGCGTGCGGGCGTGTCTTTAGTGAGTGAGTGTTTTTGTGTCTGTATATGAATGTATTTGTCCGAGTTTGTGTTAATGTCTACGTCGAATCAATTCAGCTATAATGCGTGGCCACCACGCACGAAAATCCTTCAGTAGAGCAAAACAAAGAAATGATAACGGAGAAAATAGTAATTATGATAACGCCCATGTTAATGATTCAATTACAAAACAGGACCAGGTTTCGAAAGTGAGGTGGATGGGTACAGGGCGGGGAAGGGGGGTGGGGAGGGGGGTAGGTAGGGGCTGGTCTTCTCCTATTCCGTTTCCTGGCCTTTGTTGGTGACGCCCTCGGCTCTTGCTTCTTAGCTACTTCAAAAGCCTCTTAATAGGGTAGCCACTGACGAGCTAAAATGCGCTTTGTGAAATTAAAAATATTTAGGTTTTCTTCTAATTGTCTTCTGTTTCTTTTTCAGGGTGTTTGGGGGGTTTGGGTATGTGGTTTGTTTGTTTGTTCGTTTGTTTAGCTGTTTAATTGCTATTATCAGCTTTACTGCTAATGGAATGTAAAGAGGATGCTAGGTCTCGTATCTTTGACTTTTTAAAATAGATTTTAACAGAGAAAAGAAACGAGAAATAGTCATCTAGTATTATCATGATGAAAGTAGTAATTAAAGTAGCCGATAGTGCTTTTTTATGCTTGACTCATATTTCTTACTTGCAATATGCTTTCTCTTTAGAATGTTGTTCTCGCTTCACAAAGGGTAACATTACGACCTTTCTTGGTAGTCGTTATTATTATTATTATTATTATTATTATTAGTATTAGTATTAGTATTAGTATTATTAATGATGGCAGTAGTAATATTATTATTGTTATTGCTGTTGAAGTTTGCGAAAAACAAATGCATTCGCATTCGCCGTCCTCTTTTTACAAAGTGCAGGCTCTGTTTTATGTTTTTACGAGGTGGAAAATCTTGAATAGAAAACGGTGACTGACATTTTCTTTCTTTCTCTCTCCATTCTTCGTTCTACGCCGTATGAGGTGATAAATCGTATAGAGAAAAAAAAGCGACTGAGATTATTTTCTCTCCGTCTCCGTCCCTCTGTTTCGGCCATAATTCAGAATCTTGCAAGGCAGCGCGCGCCTTGTCCTTTCCGAATTTATAGAGTGCTTAGAGTTCTCCAAAGAGCCTGCTGTTACGGCCCAAAGTATGAATTGCCTCCGCCTTCCCTCGAGCCCCATTGGCCGCAGCTGGATTGCGCGAGCTTGCTGTTTTGGGTATGATTTGAGAGGCAGACGGGGCCAGGGCGAGGTAGGCAGGACGGGCGGAGAGAGATGAACGGATTGAGTGACGGCGACCGGAAAAGAGGGAGAGAAAAGGGGGGAGGAGGAGAGGAGAAGGAAGGGAAA
>NC_061839.1:8215294-8217794 GCF_019202785.1 Penaeus chinensis
TGAGAGGGGAAAGGCAGAAGGAGAGGGAGAGAGGGCGAAAGGTAAGGAAGAAATGGAAGAAACAAGAAGAAAGAGCAAAGAGAGGAGAGGGAAAGCGAAAAAAAATGTGTGAAAGGGAGTTAAAAATATGTAGATGAATGATGGACGCAGGAGAAGCCGAAGGAGAATATGGAAAGGGGAGGAAGTTAAGATAACAGTGGTTGGGAACAAGAAGTGCAAAGAGGGCGATGAAAGTTAAGATGGGGATGAGCACTGAAATTAGGGAAATTACCTCATTAAGCGCCGATATTGTGTAGGGAAGTTCAGCCGGGGGGTGAGGGGGTGGGTAGGAATAGGTAGATAATTGAGGTGCAGAATGTGTTTAAGGTGTGTGCGTGTGCGCGTGTGTGTGTGTGTGTGTGTGTGTGTGTGTGTGTGTGTGTGTGTGTGTGTGTGTGTGTGTGCGCGCGCGCGCTTGTTTAAATCCAGACAAACAGACAGCCAGAGGAAAGGAGACCTACATTTTTTCACATCTCAAAGTTCGGACCTCCCCCTTCCCCTGTATCTGTCCTGTTCCCCGGACGCCCCCCCCCCCCTCTCAAGGGCTCCCCACCTGAGGGACCGTGGGATGTGAGGTTTTATTGCGTATGTGGCATCTCCGAGCCCGTTGGCACCCCTTGGGAGGGCGGAAGGGGGGGGGGGCACTCTCCCGCCTGATCCTGCTGCGATCCTCCTGTGCTTTCACCTGGGAATACAGCGCTGCCCGGCCTGGCACCCTGCCTCTGCGCGGGCTCCTTCGCCTTCCCCGAGTCGGCTGGCTTTTCGTCTTTTCACGTTTGTTATTTCCTCTCCTCCGTTTTTTTTTTTTTTTTTTTTTCTTTTTTATAGGATGCTGTGTTTTTATGGTTTTCCCTAGTTTTTTTTTGGTCGGGACGTTTTGGTTGTTTTATTGTTTGCTATTGTTTTTTGTTGTGGGTGACGGTGCCCCTGTTGTTTTTAGTAGTAGTCGACCTATCGGTGCCATTGTGGTTATATTTACTGCTCCTCCTTATCCTGCACTTATGCCCATCCCCCCCCAATTCCCCCCCCACTCACTAATAACGACTGCTATTGCGGATGTTGTTGAATTTGTTATTGTTCTTCTTTATCGTCACCACCATCAATTTTATCGTTGTTTTTTATAATTATATTAGTATTAACTATTCATCATCATCATCATCATCATCATCATCATCAATATCACTCATCAGTCATCATAATCATTATCATCGTACTAATCATCTTAATACTATTACTGCAACTTTCATTATTCAGATTTTGCGTGCGAGTATTTGTCTTGTGGAATTAAAATATCACTACCATTTTAACACATATAGGCGCCACTTCAGATTTCGATGACGTCACAATATAGGCACTACTCTAAGTTCCGTTGACGTCATGTTTTTTTTATTCTTTTCTTTTTTCTTTTCTTTTTTGAGAGGTTTGTGAGACAACGAAGGCTGAAGATGGTCCTCAAGATTCTACCTCTCGAAGTCTCAGAAAAAAAGTAGAAATAAATCGATTGTACTTTTTATGATCTGACGCCTCGAGGTGCTATAAAACAGGAAAGTGTTGAATGTTGTAATATGCGGAATTGTGTAGATAAGATACGTATGTAGATAAGCAAATATGTAAGGCTATAAAGTTGAATAGATATGTCACAGTCACTGCGTATAATAACGTGCAATGGACTCGGTAATTTTAACACGAATATTGTGAATGTAACATGCAGCTCTCCAGTGCTAGAACTGCACGTGTATTATTCTGGGTGTAATACGAAGACATCATCTGTAACACTAAAGCCTCGTTTGTGACACTAAATCCTGGCCCGGACGCCGAGGCCTCCGTCTCCGCCTGTGGAGTCTCTCGCTTTACTTCTTCCCTTAGTCCCTCGGCCGCCTCTGGGCTTCCGTCTGCGGCCCGTTCTCTCCTCCCTTTCTTCTTCTCTTTCACCCTCTCTCTTTTTTTTTCTTTTTTACTTCTCTTTCTCTTTCTCTTTCTCTTTCTTTCTCTTTCTCTTTCTCTTTCTCTTTCTCTCTCTCTCTCTCTCTCTCTCTCTCTCTCTCTCTCTCTCTCTCTCTCTCTCTCTCTCTCTCTCTCTCTCTCTCTCTCTCTCTCTCTCTCTCTCTTCACAATCTCCTTGCCATTCTGCTTCATCCCTCCTAGTTTCTATTTTCGGTCTTTCCTTCATTTCTTTTTTATTCCTGTTTCTCCACATCATATTTATCGCTCACTTTATTGTCTTTTCACGACTTTTGTTACATTTTATTCCTTTCGCTGTAATCCCTTCGCACTTCTGTTAATCCATATATCGTTTTCTTACTCTGTGTCCCTTTCTCTCTTGAATTCTTCAACTATCGCGTCTTTATTGTATTTGCTCTTTCTCCCTTTCACTGCCTCGCCAGTAACCACCGCCTTACTATTCTCCCTCTTGTTTTTTTTTTTCCTCTCTTGCCTACTTTTCCTTCCTGTTTATCTGCTG
>NC_061839.1:8220294-8222794 GCF_019202785.1 Penaeus chinensis
TTGAGAGAGGGAGAGGGAGAGGGAGAGGGTTTGAGAGTGGGAGAGGGAGAGGGAGAGGGAGAGGGAGAGGGAGAGAGAGAGAGAGAGAGATTCCCATCTTATTTCACTCTCGTCGTTATCGGATCTTTACAAATTATTCGCATTTCTTCTTCCTTATCGCCGTCATCGATATTCCTGTGTTTTGATCCGTCCGTATGAGCCCAGCGCGCCCTCTCTCCCACACCCACAAGGTGGTTGTCTTCGCGGCGTCGCAGACTGTTCTTTGCACCCCTGCTCCTCTTTCCCCTCTAGCTCTCTGTTTCCCCTTCTCTCTTCTCTGCTCTCCTCTTCATTCCTCCCTTCTCTCATGTCCTGTCTCTCCTCTCTCTCTCATGTCCTGTCTCTCCTCTCTCTCATGTCCTGTCTCTCCTCTCTCTCATGTCCTGTCTCTCCTCTCTCTCTCTCTCTCTCTCTCTCTCTCTCTCTCTCTCTCTCTCTCTCTCTCTCTCTCTCTCTCTCTCTCTCTCTCTCTCTCTCTCTCTCTCTCCTTCCTATTATTCCCATCTTTCCCTGTACTCTTCCCCCAAGCCCACTTTCGGACACTGCCTTCCTAACTTCCCAGTGGAATGGGTAGTCCCGGCGGGGTTGGGGGGGGGGGGTAGATGGGGGAGGTAAGCGAGGTGAGTGGGGGGGTTGCTGCGGGAGAACTGATTGATAGACCTTCGCAAAGGCCATAATTCATGCATGTATCGCTCTCTCCGACTGCTCAGGGGCATATCCTGCAATGCGGCATCTGGCAGGGAGAAAATCTTTGGTTTACTTTAGGGGCAAGGGATGAGTGTAGGGTGGAAGGGGAAGGGAGATAGAGGGAGGGAGGGAGGGAGGGAGGGAGGGAGGGAGGGAGGGAGGGAGGGAGGGAGGGAGGGAGGGAGGGAGGGTGGGAGGGAGGGAGGGAGGAGAGACTGGAAGAGGGAGACAGGGTGTGAGACGGGGTGGGGTGGGGTGGGGGGCCTGAGCAAGCCAAGGAAAAATAGAAAACAAAATGGAACTCTGGGGAAAAAGGGGGCGGGGGGGATATTGACCAGGATGGTTGAGTGGTTGAGTGGTTGAGGTGCTTCCGTATCGGGGATGTCCGTTGAGGAATCTCTCTGGGAGAAGGGGCGGTGGTGGCGACGTCGCTTGATCTCGGGAGGGGCTCGGGGTTGCTCGCTTTGTTTCCTGTCCCTTGGCCTTATACTCTCCTTTCAGGGGTAGAAGCTTTGGTATGTATATACATGCATATATAAGCACGTACGTGATACGTATATACTTACATATATACATACATAAATACGTACATATATACGTACACACACACACACACACACACACACACACACACACACACACACACACACACACACACACACACATATATATATATATATATATATATATATATATATATATATATATAAATATATATAAATATATATATATATAAATATATATATATATATATATATAAATATATATATATATATATATATATATATATATATATATATATGTATACGTGCATGTATAAAAACATAGGCACTTACAGACACACACATATGTATATACACAGCCTTAATATACTATTTACATATACCTGTAATGTAGATCCTGTATCCTTCGTCAGTTTGAATAGATTTCGAAATGAGAAGCCTCAGAAGAAAATGAGAGATTGAGGGGAAGGGGAGAAATAAACCTCAGATAAGGCGAGAGAGTCATTTAAAGAATTCCTTGTTAGTGAGATTATTAAAGTGGGAGTTGGTTGGGGACGGGAGGACGCTCGAAAGGAAGAGGGAAGAGGAGGAGGAGGAGGAAGGAGAAGGAAGGGGTGGGAAAAGTAAGAGGAAGAGGGAGCTGAGAAGAAAGGAAGAGGAGAAGAGGAAGAAGGAGAAGGTGGGAGAAGTAGGAGGAAAAGGAGGAGGGAGAAGTAGGAGGAAAAGGAGGAGGGAGCTGAGAAGGAAGGAAGAGAAGAAAGAGAAAGAGGAGGAAGGAATGCAGGAAGGATGAGGGAAGAGCAGGAGGAAGGAGAAGGAGGAGGTGGGAGAATGAGGAGGGGGAGGAGAGAGCTGATAAGAAGGAAGCGGAGGAAGAGTAGGATGAGTTATTAGGAGGAAAAGGAGAAGAAATAAGAGAAGGAAATGGAGAAAAAGGAGAAGGAAGGGGAGGGGGAGCCTTGGTTTTAAGGAAATATGTGAGGGGACTGACATGAAGCTAACGTGACGACTCTACAGCTTGTAAGCTGTAGGAAGAAACTCGAAGCTGGAGAGCGAGAGCGAGAGCGAGAGCGAGAGCGAGAGCGAGAGCGAGAGCGAGAGCGAGAGCGAGAGCGAGAGCGAGAGCGAGAGAGAGAGAGAGAGAGAGAGAGAGAGAGAGAGAGAGAGAGAGAGAGAGAGAGAGAGAGAAGAGAAGAGAAGAGAAGAGAAGAGAAGAGAAGAGAAGAGAGAAGATAGGAGTGAGGGAGAAAAGGAGTAGTGGCTGGGAAAAT
>NC_061839.1:8227794-8235294 GCF_019202785.1 Penaeus chinensis
TCCTCCTCCTAATTGTCTTGCTTCTCCTTCTCCTCTTCTTCTTCTTCTTCTTCTTCTTCTTCTTCTTCTACTTTCCCTCTTCTCTCTCTCTCTCTCTCTCTCTCTCTCTCTCTCTCTCTCTCTCTCTCTCTCTCTCTCTCTCTCTCTCTCTCTCTCTCTCTCTCTCTCTCTCTCTCTTACACACACACACACACACACACGCACGCACACACGCAAACACGCACACACGCACACACATTTACATACACACACATTTACATACACACACACACTCTTTCTCAGTCTTACTTGTGTTCTGACTCTTAATCAATCTTTCAATCAATAATATTAAATTGTGAAGAGATAAAACGGCTTACAACAGTGAAAACATTGAAATCTAAGTGTTTAAAACCTTCAAACCTGCAAAATTAAGAGACACCCCGAGCCTCAGCTGAACTCGAGACAGGCTGAGCCTTGTATCTCATTCTGGACAGAGAGACGGACAGCGGAACAAAGGCGAGATGCAGAGCGCAATAAAGCGTCGGGGAGTCGAGCAGCGCCCGGCACGGAGCGGGCCATAGGACGGGGCACAACGGCGACAGGCAGGAAGATTAAACGCGGCAACGAGGACACCTGCATGATGTAAAAGCCATAGACGCTGCGTGTCCCGTCCAAAAGCGCATCACAGTAGTCACATTTTTCATTCGCGCTGCAACGTCACGTCCTTTTCCCCTCGGGATGAATTGAATTAACGTTAAATCCCGAGCTGCATGGTTCGCAGAGCGCCGGTCCTTTTCATCCTTCCGTTGCTCTCTGTCCCTCATGAACCTACGGGAGTCCGATCGACCTCATTTCAGGAGGGCCGAGAGGTGGGTCATTTTGTGCCTCTGTCGCTAGATCCAGTGACGGCGGGTGACAGGACTGGGGAGAGAGGGGGAGACTGGCAGGTACCAAGGAGGAGAAGATAAGGAGGGACAGGTAACGAGGAAAGGGGAGAGGGCTAGGAGGGGCGGAACGAAGGGGCGGGCTGACGGGAAATAGACTGACATGAGGGCGGGCCAGCCAGGGAGGCCAACAAGTTATAGGGGATGACGAGGGGGCTTATGAAGGACGCTCTACCGGAGGGGGACCTAGAGGTGACGAGACAAAAAAAAAATACTGCTTCTAGTAATCTCCATTCCTCTTCCTAATGGAACCAGTATCACGACGGCCATCGCCCTTCTTCCCTACGTATTAAATATTGCCCCTCTCGTCTCTTTCTTCTTTCTCTCTCTTCGTTTGACCTCGTCAAACCCCCCTCCCCCATTTTGCCTTCCCTATTCAGCCGTGGTTGTGACCCTCAAAGTAGCCTCGTTCCTCCCTCTCCCTCCTCAGCTGTTCCTCGCGCGTGACTCCCGTGCAGACGACCCTGGTTCTACACCTCGTCTTCTGCCTCCTCCTTCATAGGTCGCTCTGGTCATCACGGCTCCCTCCCATTCCTCTCTCCCCCCCTTCCCTCTTGCTTCCTTCTTTCATTCTATCCCCTCCCCTCTCTCCTCCTTCTACCGCCTTCTTCCCCGTCCTTCCTCGCAGGTGGCATGTAGACGGACGCCAGGCGGTGCGTGATCTCTTATAACGTGGTTATGGTGATGAATATCGAGAAAACGTTGTTGAGAATCGCGTGTTCGTGCTATGGCATCTGCCCCCCCCCCCCTCTCTCTCTCTCTCTCTCTCTCTCTCTCTCTCTCTCTCTCTCTCTCTCTCTCTCTCTCTCTCTCTCTCTCTCTCTCTCTCTCTCTCTCTCTCACTCGCCCTCTCCCTTTCTCCTCTCTCCTCTCTCCTCTCTCCTCTCTCTCTCATTCTGTTTCTCTTTCTCCTTTCTTTCGTTCTCTCTCCTTCTCAGGATCCCTTGGGGCCATGCGTCACGTGGAGATTAATGTCAGAATTATTATTATTGTTTTTTTCCTTTCTTTTCTTTTTGGCATTTCGTGTGCTGAGGTGTGTATGTGTTATTGAAGTTGTTGTATGCGGTCTCATCATCATTATAGGTATTGTTATAACGAATCAGCTTTGTGTTGTTATTTTCGTGACCGTGCTTTGTCATAAAACCTCTTTCCCCCGCTGGAAATGTTCAATGACGCGCGAACCGCCACCATTGTTCCCGAGATTCGATCCCGTTCCTTCATTCCGCATGTTTTCCATTATGTACGCTGGTTTCGTATTTTTCATAATGACTCCGCCGTCCCCGGGAGGGTTCGCGGAGACCAGAGTAGACACCCTTCTCAGTCCGCCCCCTCCGCCCACACGTACGCCCACACACACGCCCACACGCACCCCCACACGCACCCCCACACGCACCCTCTCTACTCTACCTTTAGGGTCCATCCTGGCGGTGTGTGCACTTTATCCCCTGTTCAGCTTGCTTCAGTTTGTGTTGACGCTGTCGGGTGGCTTCTCAGGGGGCGGTGCTGAAGAGCCAGCCCCTCAGTGGAAGGGCAGAGGGGAATCTACCACATACTCACACATGCACGAGCGCTTGCAACTGCACATGCATATACACACATTCGCCCTCATAGTCTTGTACATTCATGTACACATACTTGTATCCATGCACATCATAAACGCACACACCTCCCTTTGGACTCGGCTTCAGCGAGCGAGGCTTCCTGAAGAGGCTTTCCAGGGGCGAGGGGGAAGGAAGGCTACAGGGAGAAGACGAAGGCTGCTCTCGGCACTGCATCTTGAGCGACTCTTAATATTCCCTTAATATACATATCATTAGCAGTGTTCTCCCGCGGGGGAGATTAAGGTGTAGAATCTAACGAGTTTTACTTGAGTTATTTACCCGCTAGAAATAATGGAAGGGGAGTGGGGTCTTATGCAAATTCTTGCCGGAACTTTCGTCGGCGAATCGAGGAGACGGTCTTGTTCGGGATCTTCTCCTCGCCGACTCCGGGCTGTCTTCGGGGATCAAGGGCGGCGGGGAGGATGGTGCGGATGGTGCGGGCGGTGCAGTGATGATGGGGGCGATGAGGCTTCCGGCGGGTGATGGTGGCAGGTGGGGAGGCCTGGGAGATGATGGTGCCAGGTGATGAGGCTTGTGACGCGGGAGGGTGCCGGGTGGTGAAGCCAGGGGGATGGTGCGGTAAGGCAGGCAGTGTGCATTGCGCGCTCTCTCTCTCTCCTTCTCTCTCTCTCTCTCTCCCTCTCCCTCCCTCTCTCCCTCTCTCCCTCTCTCCCTCTCTCCCTCTCCCTCTCTCCCTCTCCCTATCTCCCTCTCCCCCTCTCCCTCTCTCTCTCCCTCCCTCCCTCCCTCTCCCTCCCTCCCCCCCCCCCCTCTCTCTCTCTCTCTCTCTCTCTCTCTCTCTCTCTCTCTCTCTCTCTCTCTCTCTCTCTCTCTCTCTCTCTCTCTCTCTCTCTCTCTCTCTCTCTCTCTCTCTCTCTCTCGCTCTCTCATTCTACCACTTTTTCCCTCCTTACCTCCCTCTCTCCCTCCGACTGACTGTGTGCGTGCGTGCGTGCGTGCGTGGGCGCAGTACCCGCATCCACCTCGCTCCCATGCCTTCGCCCTCCATCGAGCTCGGGAGGCGGGCGGCGTGGCGGGCGGCGCATCGGCCTCCCGAAACAGGTCGGGCGTCATTGAGGCTCGTCTGGCCGGCTTCAATTTTCCGGACGAGCTCGTAACGTCATTGCCGGGCGTCCCGCTCGTATTTCGAGGCGGATTTATTTCTTCTGCATATTCGCGCGCGCCGAATTTTGAGCTGTTTTTTTTTTTTTTTTTTTTTTTTTGGTCACCGTGTGTCCTTTGGATTGCTTTTCCCTCTTCTCTTTCTTTTTTGGGAAAATGCTTTGTCATCGCCCTTGTTGGGATGTAGATTTTTTGTTGTTTTTGTTGATTATTGCTGATTAGTTATTTTTTCCTACAAAATATGTAGAAATAGATAAAAGGCACCTGAAATAAATATATTTTTTTAGGCGATATTTAGGACAAAAGATGAAAGAGAATTCTCCACTCTCGCCTTCCTCGGCCATTAGTAAGTCCTATAGCAGAGCGGCGCCCCGGGAAGGCAGAGGGCTGGAAGGGCCCTTGTCGTTCCCTAGGACTCTCACTCCTCCTCCATAACCCCTCCTGCCCCTCCTCCCTTTCTTCTTCTTCTTCCTCCTTCCCCTGCTCCCTTCTTCCTTCTTCTCCTCCTCCTCCTCCTCCTCCTCCTTCTTCTTCTTCTCCTCTTCTTCCTCCTCCTCCTCCTCCTCCTCCTCCTCCTCCTTCTTTTTCTCTTCTTCCTCCTCCTTCTCTTCCTTTTCTTTTTCATTTTCATTTTCTTCCTCGTTCTCCTCCTCTTCATTTTCTTCCTCCTCTTCCTCCTCATACACAACCCCCTTCTCCTCTTCCTTTTCCTCCTCCTTCTTCTCCTCCTCATTTTTATCTACCTATTCTTCCTTCCTATTCCTACTCTTATTCCTTGCCTACTCTTCCATCCTATTCCTACTCTTATTCCATGCCTACTCCTCCTTCGCCCCTTCCCCTTCCTCCTCCTCCGTTATCGCCGCCCTCTTCCACGCCCAACCGTAGCCTTAGGGGAAGAAGAAGAGGAAGTATTGACACTTGGCCGGGAAATATTGGCTAAATCGCCTTTTTTCCTTTTGAAGACTTGACTCTCTCTCTTTCTTGCCCCTCTCTCCTCCCTACTTTCTCCTTGCACCTCTCTTTTCTCTCTTTTTTTATTCCTCTCTTCGTTATCTCTTCGCACTTTCTCTCTCCTCTCAGACACGCACGCGCGCGCGCGCACACACACACACACACACACACACACACACACACACACACACACACACACACACACACACACACACACACACACACACACACACACACATACATACATACATATATATAGAGAGAGAAATAGAGATAGAGAGAGAGATATATAGATATAGATATAGATATAGATACAAATAAACGTACACACATATATAATATATGTTTGTAAATATGCATATTTTTTATTTGTTTTTTTTTTGGTTTTGCTGTTTTTATTTGTCTCTAAACCCAAACATAATGTTGATTTGCGCTAATTTTAATGATAACGCTTGAAATTGCCTCTGGCTAATAGTTTGCCAATCAATGTCGACAGGTAATTGATTTATTTGTGTCATTATTTATTCGTTTGTTTATTTATTTATTCATTCATTATTTCTGGGAAACGCTAAGGTCAAGGAAAAGCCAGAATGTAGCCTTCCTTCCGATTTACCTTCTTGTACACTTTCATTCTCCTCGCCGTGTGTGGTCGGCCGGTTGCATGAGCGTGGAAGGGGCTCCTGGCGTATCCGGATCGCCGTTTCCTTGATCCCGTAATATGCCTCCCGATGGCCGTATTAGATGGAGGTAATGCCTTGCCCTGACCTGATTGGGATCTTATTATTTTATTTATGTATGTGTGTGCGTATATATATATATATATATATATATATATATATATATATATATATATATATATATATATATATATATATAAAGTGTGTGTGTGTGTGTGTGAGTGTGTGTTTGTGTGTGTGTGTGTGTGTGTGTGTGTGTGTGTGTGTGTGTGTGTGTGTGTGTGTGTGTGTGTGTGTGTGTGTGTGTGTGTGCGCGTGTGCGTGTGTATAGGTCACACGGGGGCGTGAGCGGAGCGGGGAGAGGGACATCTGGTGTGGTCCATCTAAGGGTCTCGGCCGGTTGCCCCGAGCTGCCCCTTCGTTGGCCCCGTGTGTAATGACCCGGCGATCCTGACCCACTCTGGCCACCCCGCCGGCGATCCTCTGGGGTTTTCTCACCTCGATGCTCTCGTGACCCCCCCCCCCCCCCCCTTCAAGTTTCTCTTCGAACTGTTAGTGGCTCTCTCTCTCTCTCTCTCTCTCTCTCTCTCTCTCTCTCTCTCTCTCTCTCTCTCTCTCTCTCTCTCTCTCTGTGTGTGTGTGTGTGTGTGTGTGTGTGTGTGTGTGTGTGTTTGTTTGTGTGTATGTCTGTATGTCTGTCTACTTTCCGCATTTCGCTCGATCTTTCTTCTCGTCGCCTCCATACTCTTGTATGTGTCTTCCTCCTTCCTAGTTCCTCTGTCTCCTACCTTACTCCTTATTCCCAGTCCTCCTAGCCAGCACGAAGCAGATCCCTCCTTATCGGGCGTCTCCTTCTTCCTCTAAATCCCCCCCCCCCCTCATCACCAGCCGCTCCCCCCCTTTAGCTCCCCTTCCCCCATCCCTTTCCCCTCTCTCACCACCAGCTGGCGAATCTCGTTATTACCAAAGTGTCGGCTTCTTGGTCACGTTTTCATATCTTTTGTGTCAATTTTACTCCCCATCTTTTTCTAAGTAAATATTGGCCGAGGCGGTCGAAGGGGGGTGGGGGGAGGGGAGAGGGAGGTAGGGAGGAGGGAGAGGGGAAGAGGGGGGGGGAGTGTCCGACGAGGAAGTTGTCCTGGTCGGATATAGTCAGGGACTCGAAGGAGGCAAGCTAATGCTGGGCTAGTGGGTTCCGAGGCCTGATGGGAGAGGCTGATAGCAAGAGAGAGAGTGAGAGAGAGAGAAGAGAGAGAGAGAGAGAGAGAGAGAGAGAGAGAGAGAGAGAGAGAGAGAGAGAGAGAGAGAGAGAGAGAGAGAGAGAGAGAGAGAGAGAGAGAAGGGTGAAGGAGAAGGAGAAGGAAAGAGAGAGAATTGGAGAGGAGAGGGAAGCTGGGAGAGTGAGGAGGGAGTTGAGGGAAGGGAGGCGAGAGAGAGAGAGAGAGGGAGAGAGAAAGAGAGAAAGAGGAAGGATGGGAGGGAGGGTGGGAGGGAGAGAGGGAGAGAGGGAGAGAGGGAGAGAGGGAGAGAGAGTTGGTTATTTTAGATGCTTATTTATTGCCAGTCTCTTTGCACTTAATGACTTGTGATATTTTCTTGTGACAGACATATGGATCATGATAATGATGATTGTAGCAATGACAGTATAATGACGAAACAAAAAATTATAATGACGTTAATGGTGTGATAACCATAATTGTAGCAGTATTGGTAAAGATTACGTTTCGTAATGTTTTGAAAATGATATTTGTTAATGACGTTATGAAATTTATGATAATTTTTTTAGCGCGATGATTTTAACCATTATTCATGATATTGACTATAATCATGAGTTATAATTATTGATTTATAATTATGGTTGTTATTATTATCATTATCATTATTATTATCATGGTTTTATTAGTAGTATTATCATTATTATTGTTATTATTATTATTATTATTGATGTTGTTATTATTATTATTATTATTATCATTATTATTATTATTGTTATTATTATTATTATTATTATTAATATCATTATTATTTCCATTATTTTTTTTTTATTATTATCATCATCATTATTACTATTAATCTAAATGGGTTATTCTAGCGTGCTATTTAATCATTGGCAAATTATATTTTTTTAGTTGTTTTTTTCATTCCCTGCGTCTCCATACAGCAGGTAACGCATGCTTTACACCTTCTGAGTGTGTTCCTGAATACACTGGCGTCGTTAAGGGCAAC
>NC_061839.1:8240294-8244666 GCF_019202785.1 Penaeus chinensis
AGATGGGGTGGAGAGAGAAAGAGATGGGGTGGAAAGAGTTCAAAATTTTGTTTAAAAGGACTAGAATTCTCGGAAAATGTTCCCGCAATATCTGCACTTGCAATGGTAGCACTTTAATTGAGTACATCCTAAGTGCTTGTCTTTCTCGACATATGGGTTTGGCTGAAACGCGTGGAACAATACTGTAATGGAGGGTCTCTTCTCTCCCCTTTCCCTTCCTCCCTTCCTCCCTTCCTCCCTTCTTCCCTCTCGCTTCCCTTTTTCCACTCGCCTTCCCTTGTCTCCCCTTCTCCCTGGACGCGCCATGGCCAGCGAGCTGGGCAGAAAACTGTTCATAGTTTTCTCAAGACATTCTGACATTTCATTTTTAAGCTTTTATCGTTTTCTTTGGGGTTCATAAAAAAGGTCGGCGAGAAAGACTGGCTTCGTTTTTACGACGCCTTCATATCTGCGCCGTCTCCCCCGCGCCCCCGGCCCTCCCTGGCCGGATTCCTGTTGTTGTCAGCGCTGCCCTTTCGACGTGCCCCTGTCCCGGGCGCTGGTGCCTCGCGCGTCCCTTGCTCTCGCCCGGGCACTCCTTCCGCCCGCGCCCGCGTCTCCAGCTCAAATTGGTCGTCTTCATTGCTTTTAGATTATCAGGGGGATTTTATTCTCCATCTCTCTCTCTCTCTCTCTCTCTCTCTCTATCTCTATCTCTCTTTCTCTCTCTCTCTCTCTCTCTCTCTCTCTCTCTCTCTCTCTCTCTCTCTCTCTCTCTCTCTCTCTCTCTCTCTCTCTCTCTCTCTCTCTCTCTCTCTCTCTCTCTCTCTCTCTCTGTGTGTGTGTGTGTGTGTGTGTGTGTGTGTGTGTGTGTGTGTGTGTGTGTGTATGTATATGTATATATGTATGTATGTATATATATATATATATATATGTTTTATATATATATGTGTGTATAAATATATGTTTATATATTATATATATATATATGTTTATATATTATATATATATATATATATATATATATATATATATATATATATATCACTGTTACTCACATGCTGTCTCTCGCTCTGCCATGCACACAGACTCCTATCTCTGTCTGCTTTCATTTATTGCCACCCTCATATCACGTGAGGACGAGCCGCCACCTCTTCAAGCGCAGGTGGTGACGAAGGCAGAGCATATTTCAGCATTAAACGCCTCCCGCTTTATAGCAGCTGGTGCTTGTTATATTAACTCGTGTGTTCTCTTCTCTCTTTATCTTCTTTATCTACATCATCTTCTAATATTCTTCTTCATTTTGCTTTGTCTTCCTTCCTCTTCTCTTCCTCCTTCTCCTTCTCCTCCTCCTCCTCCTCCTCCTCCTCCTCCTCCTCCTCCTCCTCCTCCTCCTCCTTACCCCCTCTCTGCCCCCTCTCTCCCCGTGATCAGCCTCGCTCCTCAGCGTTTGTGAAAACCTTGTTCCTTCCTCCTTGTCCCTTCTTCCTCGTTCCTTCTTCCTTGTCCCTTCTCTCTACCCTCAGCTCGTCCGTCGTGCTCGTTGAAACGCGCTCGTGATGGCGGCATTATGGGGTTATTGTAATTGGCGCCGCCTTTATGACGTGCGTTATGGTAATTCCGGCTGCTGCGGGCGGGACTGACGCGATTTTTATCTCCGGATGTCCTTATCTCGTTCGGATGCTCTTGTTTAGGGGGCGTGGTGATAGATATTGTTTGGTTGCTTGTTTTTTTTTTTTGTGTTTGTAAGCTTTAATTTGATTTCGCCGAAGTGTTATTAGTATTGAATTTATTGGTATTGCTGTTGATTTTCAACTATATTGTGGGCATTACTATATTCATTAGTGATAAGACATATGATGAGAGTGATAAAAAGCTAAAAATTGTATAAAGATAATGAGTTTTTGTACACTCTGCTTATTATAGCTGTAAAGTAAATTTATTGTATATAGATCAGTGCGCATGGTAGTGGCTCACTGGCTCAACGTTTGCCCCGTGACGAACGCGATCCGCAGCGGATGGGGGCGTGTAACCTTATCTATTGCCTCAGCGACATCTCAGAACTCCTTGGCTGTCCGTCTCATTTCCGCCCATTTCCATTTTTTTCTTCTTCTTTTTTTTTTTTTTTTTTTAGTTTCCTTTCGCTTCTATATCTTCCTCTCCCTTCGCCTTCGCTCGCCCTGCCGCCCTTTTTCTCGCGGTCTCTATTTGGTGTCAAGTCTCGCCGTTTCAAGAGGCGTGTGATCCTTCTATGTAGATTACTTAAAGTCGGTCTGGCGATAGCAGCAGCCAGGTGGGGTTACTGCCGGTCGTGTTGCTTTGGCGCCGGGTGCAGATTCGGGGCTGTGGTGGCATTATCATCACTGCCGCTACTGTTGCTTCCTTTTCATTCGGAAGTATTGATTTTAATGTTCCTTTAGGCTGTTGTTATCGTTAGTATTCCTGTCAGCAACATTGTCATACGTACATGCATATATACAGACATGCATTTATACACACACACACGCACACGCACACGCACACGCACACGCACACACATATGCATACATGCATACATACATACATACAAACATATATATATATATATATATACATATATATGTATATATATAAATATGTATAGTATGTATAGCTGCGTGTATGTATATTTGTGTATAGACATACTTTATTCTTTCTTTTCTTAGCCATGCGTGTTTTTATACAATTACATTCCACCAATCAACCGTGTTTACCTATACATGGTCCACGTATCTCTTTCCCAACCAAGCCCGAGTAAAACCGGACGAATGGGGTCCGCGCCTTGACCTACCACACATCGGGAATGTGTACTGGGGCCGCGTCACCCCCCCCCCCCCTCCCCAGACCGGGATTTCCGTGTTGCTTTAAATCTACAGGGGGACGTCTTATCGGGGGCCAATGCGTTAACAATTATGTGGTTGCGTGGGCAGTGTGCAAGTGTGTGTGTGTGTGTGTGTGTGTGTGTGTGTGTGTGTGTGTGTGTGTGAGTGCCTTTTGCGTGTGTGGTTGTGTGTTTTTTGTATGTATGTGGTTGTGTTATGTTGTGGAGGAGTAAAAGGTTTAATTTCTTAGTTTATTTTCCGTGGAATGAACAGGGAAAATGATGGCAGCAGTAGGCTATGTCTTACGTAGGTAGGTCATTGAGGGTGGGGGGCGTTGGAATAAACTTTCTTTGCTTCTATTTATTCGGTTACTGCTTGCTAAATTTATTTTCCGTCTGCCGTCTCGTAAAGAGTGCATTTACATATTACACAATTTATTTATCATTGCATAGTATTATTACCATTATCCCTACCACCATCACCACATTAATTAATGATCGTCAGCTTGATAATCATCATCGTCACCACCATCATCACCATTACCACCACCACCATAACCGTCAACAGCAACGCTATCGCCACTATTATAATATCTTCAATATATTTACGTCACTGTGTGAAATCCGTTCGTGCTCCCCGCCATCGACAGAGGGCGTACAAACACAAGAACACGACATGCTTCGTATTCACCCTCGTCAAAAATACTCAAAGTTTGCGTGCGTGTGTTTGTGTGTTTGTCTCTTTATTCGTTCATTTGTGTGGCCTGGAGATTGCCGGAGACGCCGAACCGCCGATGCCCTGAGCGCGGCGATCGTAAGTCACGGCGCGCGGGGCCGGGAGCCGGAGGAGCGTCGCCACGATCCAGTACTTAGGGAGCAGGAAATATGGGAGATTTCCCAGCATGTGGCAGGCGATCCCGGTGCGTGAGGGGAGTCATTAGCCCGGGGCGCCGCTGCTATTGTGCTGCATCACGGCACCGGCCGGGGCGGGCTGCGACTCGTCCGGCTTTCGTATTAGGATCTTTTTTCTCGGCGTCATCAACATTATCATTATCAATAACGTCATCGTCAGTCATCAATATTAATCATCATCATAAATAATCATTAATTTTATTCGTGGTGGTCGTGTTTTGTGTTTTTCTATAATTATGTTATTGCTATTATGTATCTTACTATTAATTTTTATTGTTATTTTAATATTCTTCTTCTCATTTTATTTTTCTCTGTGTCTTATTTCTGTCTCCCTTCGCTTCACCATTTTCATCCTCTCCCTTTCTCTCTCCCCCTCCCTCTCCCTCTCCCTCTCCCTCTCCCTCTCCCTCTCCCTCTCCCTCCTCTCTTCCATCTCCCCTTTTATAAGGCCAAAGGTTACGGGTCGTTTGTTTGTTAGTCTTGTTATGGTCCAGCGATTAAGTTACAGAGGTCGTGATATCAAAAAAGGTCAGGAATGTTTGGGTTTCAGCTCCGGTTTTATTTATGTCTTGTGTTATATGTCTTAGGGTTAACTTGGGTTATAACGTGGGTCACAGTTCTTGTTGTTGCTAATGGCGTTTC
>NC_061839.1:8247266-8249766 GCF_019202785.1 Penaeus chinensis
CCAGTGTAATAACTGCATAAAGCACTAAAACTCATTTTCCTAAGTTGCCTAAGTTTAGAAACTAAAGAAAAAAGTCCTCAGAAACTTTACAAACGCTTCCTACCTTGACATAAAATCTCAAAATTTATTCTCAAACATTTCCGCCATGGTAATTTCCACAAAGAGGGAGATAGAAAAACAAACAAACAGAGAATTGAAAAAAAACAAAAATGAGTAAAAGAAGTTCTTCCGTTTAGACAGCAGCCCCTTCATTCCTCTGACTCCCCTTGATCCTCTTCCCCTCCTGCTCCCTTCTTCCTTTCCTCCTCTTCCCCTCCTCCCTTCCTCCTTTCCTCCTCTTCCCCTTCTCCCTCCTTCCTTTCCTCCTCTTCCCCTCCTCCCTCCTTCCTTTCCTCCTCTTCCCCTTCTCCCTCCTTCCTTTCCTTCTCTTCCCCTCTTACCCTCTTTTTCCTTTTCTCCTCTTCCCCTCCTACCCTCTTTTTCCTTTTCTCCTCTTCCCCTCCTTCTCCCTCCTTCCCTTCCCTCTCTTCCCCTCCTACCCCATTCTTCCTTCTGTCCTCTTTTCCTCCTTCTCCCTCCTTCCTTTCCTCCTCTTTCTCGCCTACTCCCTCCTTCCTTTCTTCCTCTTCCCCGCCTACCCTCTTCTTCCTTTCCTCTTCCTCCCTACCTACTCCTTCCCTCCCTTTCTCCCCCCCCCCCCCCCCTTCTGGACGATGTTTACCTGCTTCCATTGAAAAAGTTAATTGATTTCAGAATACAAAGTGTCATTGTAGCAGACCGGGCGGTGCATGCGGGACCTTGGGGCGGGGGTAGGGGGGGTCATGGGGGCACATGGGGGGGGGGGGGCTGAATGACAACAGAGAGAATTCGCTCGCTCGCTCCCCGTGTTTTGTGTGGGGGTGTGTTTGTTTGTTTTGCAATCACGACGGGTTGGGATGCGGGGGGGGAAGGGGGGAAGGGGTGGCGGAGGGGAAGGGCAAGGGGGGGAGAGGGGAATTTTGGGGTCTTTCTCTTTTCTTGCTTTAATGGTGCGGGTCGGTTGATTTTGTTTGTCTTTTCTTCTTTCTTTCTTTTTTTTTTTCTTTCCCCTTTCTGTCTTCTTACTTCTCTCTTTTGTCTCTTTATCTTTCTATAAATCTGTCTCTGACTCACTTACTCATTTACTTATTTGCTCTCTCTCTCCCTCTCCCTCTGCCTCCCTCCCTTCCTCATTCACTCACTCACTTACTCACTCACTCACTCACTCACTCACTCACTCACTCACTCACTCACTCACTCACTCACTCACTCCCCCCTCCCTCCCCCCCCCTCTCTCTCTCTCTCTCTCTCTCTCTCTCTTCTCTCTCTCTCTCTCTCTCTCTCTCTCTCTCTCTCTCTCTCTCTCTCTCTCTCTGTCTCTCTCTCTCTGTCTCTCTCTCTCTCTCTCTCTCTCTCTCTCTCTCTCTCTCTCTCTCTCTCTCTCTCTCTCTCTCTCTCTCTCTCTCTCTCTCTCTCTCTCTCTCTCTCTCTCTCTCTCTCTCTCTCTCTCTCACTCTCTCTCTCCGTCAAGAAAATGTGATGACAGAAAGAGAGGCGGAGGAGCACTTGCATCAGCATGATCTAAGCAGATTAACTCCTTACGACAAAAGAAAAATCGAATGACGTAAAACTTCGCCGTGTTTTGCATGAAGGGTCATTCATTGAGCAAATCCTTTAGGGCTACGAAGGAAGGGCGTATAGTTAGGGCAGGTAGCCGAGGGAGAGGTGAGGGGCTCGGGGCGGGGAGATAACGAAGGAGGGGACAGGGAGAGGGAGACGAAACGGGGGAAAGGACGAGGTGGAGAAGGGAACGGAGGGAGGGAGGGAGGGAGGGAAGGGCTGGGGTTGGGGAGGGAGTGGAGGGTGGAGGAGGGGGGAGGTGGGGGGTGGGGGGTTCGGCACCCTGTTGTTCCGTAACCTCGTTGGGAGAGCAGTTGAGTGGGGCGTGCGCGAGTTGAGTGAGTGGTTGTCGTAGCAGGTGCGTGAAGGTCTACCAGTGTTCTCATCCGGTAATTTGTAGTGGATCTTGTTGTTCTTTCGTTCGTTCGTTCGTTCTTTCTTTCTCCCTTTTTTCTCCCCTTTCTCTCTCCCTTTCTTTTTTTTTTTTTTCTTTTTTTTTTTTTTCAAACGATGTTTAGCTTTTCAATTTTAAAAGCGATTGGAGGAATTATAGATAAATTACGGTATTAACTCGGATCCAAAAAATGCGCCATCCCGCAAGTAAAAACTTTTTTCCCCCCGGACCGAAGTCAAGAATATGCCACGATGAGAACACAATGGAAATGAGGTTAAAGAGAATGCAAATGCGGGTGTAGTTAAGCGGTCCGACTCGAAGGAAAGAAAAGCAATTGAACAGTAATTCGGCCGAGACGAAACGTGACCCGCTGCGAGTTTTTTACAAAACGATGAGCGTAAAGCATGAGGGGGAAGAGGAGAGAGAGAGGAGGGAAGAGGGGGAGAGAGAGAGAGAGAGACAAAAAGA
>NC_061839.1:8259766-8264955 GCF_019202785.1 Penaeus chinensis
GGATGTGTAGAGAAGGCACAGAACATTTCAGTATTCTCGTACGATTTGCATGTTTGATTAATGAAAATTAATACAATGGTTGTTAGTTTATTTCTTATTGCATTTTGTAATGTCATTACCGTTTATCAGTCTCTCGACATCTAATGTTAGTAGTCGTTGTGTTGTCGTTTCTCGCTGCACGTGGGCGCCGAGGGACCAGGGAGTCTCTAGAATGCCAGGGAAGGGAATGAAGGGGTTGGCAGGGGCGGGGGAGGGGGGGGGGGGCAAATTCTGTTTAGGGTTGGAGTCTCAAAGGTTGAATAAAAGATGGCGAGGCGAGACCCCTAGCTGCCTCGTGCGGAACGGAGGTACTCTTTTCACTACGGCGCCTGCGGAGAGAGAGAGAAAGAGAAAGAAAAAGAAAGAAAGAAAGAAAGAAAGAAAGAAAGAAAGAAAGAAAGAAGAAGAAGAAAACAGGCTGATAGAGAAAATAAATCTTGTGCGACAGCAAAGCCAACGCATTTTATAGTGGAACAAAATTGTTTAACGTTGCCCTAATTACTTCAAAAAGTTCTCAACTCTCATCACCGCCCAGAAAGAATAGTTAGAATAAACGAATAGATGAATAGGGCAAGAAAATATCAAGCCAAAGGGAGACCACGTGAAAAATCCATATGCAACAGAGGGACCCGCTTGCAACGATGAGGAGGGCCATGGAGGCGTTTACCAGCCCCCATTGAGTGCTTTGTGTTGAAGTGGTGCAAAGAAGCATCGCCTATTGTTCCCACACTCCGGGACGAGCCGAC
This sequence comes from Penaeus chinensis, assembly GCF_019202785.1. NCBI lineage: Eukaryota > Metazoa > Arthropoda > Malacostraca > Decapoda > Penaeidae > Penaeus > Penaeus chinensis. The sequence continues at coordinate 8,260,552 of NC_061839.1, forward strand.
AGAAGGGACGTTTTTTCTAGCCGTAAAAGGAACGGCTCCTCTAAGGGCACTGAGGGCCTGTTGGATCGCAGGACCCTCGGCCGCGGAGCTCGGGCGGCACTCGATACGGGTGGCGGGCGGCCTCGTGCTCTCGGCTTGCTCCTCGGCGCAGTGTCGCGAGGAAGATGGTGAGGGATAATTTATAAGTGGTGAAGGAATATTATGTGCATTGTTGTTGTTGTTGTTCTTGCTGTTATTTGGCATTGTTATTTTTATTGTTGTTATTATTATTATTGCTATGTTTATTTTTTTCGTTCATTGTATACTTGGCGCATTCCTCCCTTCCTCACTCTCCTTCCCTCCCTCCTTTTCTCTATTTCCCGCTCTCTCTTTTCTTTCTCTTTCCCTCACCCTCTCTTCCTGTATGTCTAATCTGCCTATCCACCCTTCAGTGTTTCTTCCCCATTCTCCTCTCTGCTTCTTTCTACATCTCCCCCGTCTCTTCCCCGCCTCGACGCAGCGTGTATTGTCAGTATCGTGACTGAGTGCCTGGCTTTTTACCGCGCGGGCCTGTATCAGAGATGCCGATAGTCATTTGTCAATTGATTCTCAAGTCCAGCAATCGAAATATTTTTTCTTTATTTATTTATTCCTTCGGGTTTTTTTGTTTTTTTCTCTCTCTCTGTATGTCTTTCTTTCTTCCTCTTGTGTGATGTTCATCGGCCTTGATGTTCTGCGATGTTCCCGCCGCCATCTTGCCCCGGAAGCGCCAGAGAGCAGCGTCCCATTTAAGGCGCATTAATCGGGGTGGAAAGCCGCGCGGCGATTAATCTCGGCTGACACGACGATTTCCGAGTCGGCGGCGCGGGAACCATTTTATAGTTCTGTATCGGCCGATAAGAGTGTAATGTTGCTCGCCTCTCGTACGCTGCACTATCGCCACCATCTCTCGTACGGGGGGGGGGGGGGGAGGGGGCGGAGGGTCACCATACCGCGTCATAGCAGGGAGCAAGCAAAGCAGTGCGTCAAGGCGAAAGCGCACGCACGCACCGAGAGGAGTGTTTGTGTGTGTGTGTGTGTGGAGGGAGGAAGAGGAAGTAACGCTGCCACCCACGCAGACTATTACAATATTGAACGCAGAGAAAAGAGATGAACCGCTCCGCTAATGGGTTTTCCCTAGGCCAGCATGAGGAATGGCGCCAGGAAATTTGTTAATGGTATTAGTAGGTTGTGTTAATGGTAGTGCGCTCTGAGGTCCAGTGGGGGGGGTGGGAGGGGTGAGGCCGACGGGGGGGGAGGCCTACGGGGCGCTTTCTACGGAGGTTGTGGAGAGAGAGAGAGAGAGAGAGAGAGAGAGAGAGAGAGAGAGAGAGAGAGAGAGAGAGAGAGAGAGAGAGAGAGAGAGTACGTTTGAAATTTTTTGCTTGTGATTGTATTGGTAATATTTTGTTTGTTTTAGTATTTTGTATGTGACCATGTTAATGTATATGAGATTAAGGGAGAGGTGGGCCTCTCTGGAAGAAGGGGAGTATGTGAACGGGAAGGAAAGTATTCAGATACAATTTACAATGACATCTTTCATTTCCATTCATTCTCTTCAGTCAGCTTCCATTAACGGAAAGAAAATAGTCATTTGCAATTTATAAGAACGTCTTTCATTTTCATTTATTCTCTTCAACCAAATTCCATCACGAAGGTTAGGCCTATATTCATCATCCTGGAGATGCCGTCCGCTGCTGCCCGGGGCGCATCACGTGTCCGGGGCAAGTTCTGCTCCGCTTCCGGTCGCATATCGACGCGGGATGGAAGGAACTCTCCTACGTGGCCGGCGTGTGTGCGTGCGCGCGTGAGTGCGTGCTGGCGCCGAGAAGAGGAACCCCTCACGAACAGCTATCGCAGGAGTCGCATGCTTCCTTGGTGACGGCGTCAGATGGTGAAATTGTAATCTGATTTAGTGTAATGTCAATGTAAAGCCACACACGCTTTTGCTCACCCGATGCGTTCGTACGTGTCATTGACGCACGATCATTCATAACAGAAGAACGCCGAGCAACGATTAGCCAGTTAGCAACATCAACACATTTTCGAAACGTACCTCGTGTCGTGGAGCTGCTTCGAGTGGAACTATGGTAATTAGATTGTTGCGTGGGGGAATATCAATCACGACCGGAGAGTGACAGGGTCGTGGCGAGTGCGCCGGCGGAGGGTCGCCCTCGCCTTGTTTACGCCGCCTGCCCCGCTCCCCATTTGTCACGTCGCGGCTTATGATTATTATTTTCGGGTTTGTGCGCATTAGGAGAGGGGGGGGGAAGGGGGGGGGGGGAAGAGGGGGGAAAAGAAGTTCTCGAAAGAATGAATGGTCTTGGTTGTTGTCGTTGTGCGTCGGAGTTGTTACGGAACCTGATTCCTGCCGCTGCGGTTCGCTTGCCCCTCGACCTCCGCTGGGAAATGGCGCTCTGGCAACTACCTAACTGTCGCTCTCTTTCTCTTTCAGACTCTGTTTGTCGGCCAGACTTTTTATCTATCCGTCCGCCTGTCTGTATCTATCTACATATCCATCAGTATATCGAATTATCAATCTTATCTATTTATGTATTGAGCTATCTATTTATATCTGTCTTCGTACCTGTCTGTCTGTCTATATCTATCTGTACCTCTATCTATCTGTATCCACGCATATACATAAATGTATGTGAACATATGTATGCACATTTTTTGTGGTGTGTGTGTGTGTGTGTGTGTGTGTGTGTGTGTGTGTGTACGTGTGTGTTTTCCACTGCATGGCTTAGGCCTCTCAATTCATTATTGAGAGGTTGCTTGCCAGTACCACCCTCGCTTGATTGGATGCCCTTCGTAATCAACGGCGGCCTGTGTGCTCCCAGTCTCGCTGTCGCTTTCTCGCCTTGAAATTGAGCTTGAGCCAGCAGTTGCAGTGCAGGCATTTGCACATATTTGTACATTTATGTACATATCTATGTATATATGTGTGTATGTATATATATATATATATATATATATATATTTATATATATATATATATATATATATATATATATATATATATATATATATATATATATGTGCGTGTGTGTGTGTGTGTGTATATATATATATATATATATATATATATATATATATATATGTATGTATATGTATATGTATATGTGTGTGTGTGTTTGCACACTTACATGGGACAATATACAGAGGGAGGTAAAAGCGAAAATAGAAAATGAGAAGGGGTGGTATCATAACTTCATTTACTTCCCCTCGTGCTCATTCGCTTCAATCTGGAGAAAGAGAAGAGAGAAGGGAAGAGAAGAACAGCTTGAGGCGTTGTCGTGTTAGAGTGCAATGTCGAAGTTTACATGGCGTTTCCTTCAAGTTATGAAGCGAAACAGATAGTTATTTTCTTTTGTAATTCCGGGGCCAGTGCCATAAAGTCTTCCGGCGGACGTCGCTGCCAGACGTTGAGACTGATGGATTACTCTTGGACTCACCCCCCCCCTCCCCCTCCCCCCTCCGTCCCTTCTCCTCTCGTTCCCATAACCATCTCGAAACACACACGCACGCTGGACCCCCCCCCCCCCATCCCTTCCACCTACCCGTGGCCGGACTCTTGGGCCTCGTCCCGGGTGCTTGCGTTAGGCCCTCGCCACAGATTTCCCTCATTAGTCACTCTTGTGGCCAGTTATTGTTTATTTGGCTTGTGTTGATGGTGCTTTAAGTGAAGATGCGCGGATGGATAACTATGATGGTCGGTAAAAAGTTTCTAAGATTGGAGGCAATTATGAAGTTTGTTTTACGCAGTTGGTTCCACTGGTGGTATATCCTTCACAGCCACTGGATGTATTAATGCCTTAGCCTACAAAACCGGCCCCACTTCTCCCCTTTTCTCCCTTTCCTCTCTCCTTTTGGCCTCCCCTTCTCCCTTAACTTCCCCAGCTCGGCATTACCTCGCACAGAACTTCAGCATCCCTCCTCCTTTTCCTCTTCCTTTTCTTCACGTTCTTGTCGACACTCTCTGCCTCCCTCCCTCCGTCCTCCCCCCCCCCCTCCTCTTCACCATTTCTATCCCTACCCCGCTTGCCCTCACAATCTGAACCTCCCTTTCCCTCTTTCCCGCAATCCCAACCTCGCTCTCCCCTTCTTCCCTTTGCCCTTGCTCCCTCTCCCCTGCCTCCCTCTTTTCACCCCGTCGGCATCCCTCGGCCCAAAAATCTCAGCCGCCCCTTCACCTCCCTCCTCCTCATGTCAGTCCCCCTCTCACAATTTCAACTTCTCTTTCCCCCTCTTGTTCCTCACTTCCACCCCCGCCCCCCTTGTCCTCACAACCTCACCCTCCCTTCCCCCTTTGTCCTCTCCTCTCACGCACACCCCCACACCTCCGTCCTCACAATCTCAAACTCCCTTTCCCTTCTTCATCCG
>NC_061839.1:8265055-8267555 GCF_019202785.1 Penaeus chinensis
CTCTCTCTCTCTCTCTCTCTCTCTCTCTCTCTCTCTCTCTCTCTCTCTCTCTCTCTCATTCTCTCTCATTCTCTCTCATTTTCTCTCATTCTCTTTCTCTTTCTACCCCTTCATCCCCCTGCCTAGTGGCGCCCATGCTAGTGATATAATTCACACGTTCATTTGCATGTGCATATTTTTTTCTTGTTGAAGTGGGCATATTTTCCCTTTAATTCATTAGATTAATGGCGATAGCCTTGCGGTAATTAATCTACAAATTGCATTAATGAGACAATTTACTTGGCTCGCGGCATAAAAAACGAAAAAATGTCAGCGTTACGTGAAGATCTATGGTATGAAGGCTTTGGCTTTAAATGGAACGATAGGGTTGATGATGATGGTGGTCGTCAGGTCTTTAGCGGTTGTAATCGGCCGAACACACACACACACACACACACACACACACACACACACACACACACACACACACACACACACACACACACACACACACACACACACATACATACACACACGCACATACACACACGCACACACACGCACACACACGCACATACATACACACACGCACATACACACGCACACACACACACACACACACACACACACACACACACACACACACACACACACACACACACACACACACACACACACACACACACGCACATACTTACACACACACACGCACACACACACACACACACACACACACACACACACATATATATATATATATATATATATATATATACGTGGATATTTTCTTTCTTACGTCTTACGACGGGAGACTTCAAGTTCTAAATTATTTTCGGTGTCGGAAAACTTGCGCGCGCGTGTTCACTGTACCTGAAAGAACGATAAAACATTTTTGTTTTCTAAGTGATTTTCATTGTGGCGACTTTCTGGTAAAGAATATGTCTGCATAAATAAACGTATTTCCTTTTCTTTGTCTTTTTCCCCGCAAGATCTTGGTTGGTTCTGGAGGGGAGCATAGCGGTAAAGGGGGGAGGACGGAGAGGGGGGAGGGGGAGGGGGGAGGGGGAGGGGGAGGGATTGTATCGGCCGACTTCAGTGTCCTACATTTTGATGAAAGGAGCAGCGTTATGGCGCCATAAAACTTGCCACCGGTTAAGATAAAGGCACGGGAGCGGCGCGGGTGCGTGGAGGTGGCACGGGAGAGGTAGATGGGGTAGACGGGGCACGGGAGGCGGAGAGAGTAGACGCTGGTGACGGTCTCCTTGGCGCGAGTGAAAAAAAAAATCGCCAAAACCAGCACACTCCAAGTTAGTTCTTGGCCTGAAAATGTGTCATATTATGAAAATAGAATTAAGATCCGGGAAGTTTGTCTTGTTTTGTGCGAAGCAGTGATTCCAAACTGGCTGTTAGAAGTTGGTGTCGCTACGGTGTCTGTGCCCAAGGTCTGTGCTCTGGCAGATTTATATTGACGTTCCCTTGTGCTCCTCAACGGGCGGCGAAGGTGTCGAGGCGCGACTTCCGTGCAGCTGCGAGTGGGCGCGAGTGCAGAGGGTTGAGGCAGGTCGCCGCCACCCAACACTCGCCGCCGCCGCACGCACGAACACCTCACCCGCCAGACGGCATTGCTTCATGCCAGGACTGGCTAGGTCTGGCGTGTCTGTGGCTTGTCTCATTCTGCCGTTTCTTTTCTTTTCTTGTCTTTTTGTCGTGGTCGTCTTTCCTCCTTCGTGTTCCTCCGTCCTCCTCCTCAGACTGAGGGGAAGCCGAGGTGGGTTCCAAGGGGCCGCTGGAGGAGGACGTGGGCGCCGTGAGGGACGGGAGGGCATAGGACAGTTCTTATCATTGGTGTAATTCTTATCGTTATTAGTACTGGTATTATTCTTATTATATGTCATTAATATTTTCATTATTGCTGTTGCTTTTGTTGCTCTTATTCTTATCATCATCATCATCTTCATCATCATCATCATAATCATCATTACTATTATTATTAATGGTTGTAAACAATTATTGATCATTTTTATTATTTTTGTTGTTGTTATCATTGTTATTATTTTTTTGTCGAACGTGCCAGCATCGTGATAGGTTACCATTGTCATCAATCGTCACACTATCATCATCATCGTCATCATGACAGTCATTATTAATAGTGATAGTCCAATTAGTTGTAGTACTTGTTTCATTGTCCCTTTCGTTATCAAGAATTTTTATTGTTATAGATATTATTAAAATAGTTACCATTGATATTTAACTTTTGTTAGTTTCAAATATTATGACCAGTATTAATGTTGATATCATTACCACTCACATCGCTGTTATTTTGTTGTTGCTGGTATTTCCATCCATTCAAGGCTTTATCTTTGAGCCCCGTTCAACGTTGAAACAACAGACAGACAGACAGACCGAGGTATTGACAGACAGACAAACTTGGAGCACGAGATGGACGCACCGCACGTGAGTCGCACGCGCCGGGCTCTCCCGCAGACAGCCCGTCTCCGCCCCCTCCCCCCTTCCCCCATTG
>NC_061839.1:8277555-8290055 GCF_019202785.1 Penaeus chinensis
TGTCATTTTTATGATTTTTGAGGGATTATGTTGGGAAAGTTTTCTTTTTTAAAAGTCTTTATATCATAAAAACTTATTTAGATCCATGCCAAAGTCATAGATATCTAATGATATACGCATTTACACATTTATCATCTGGGCTTCTTATGTGTGTGATTATTTGCTTCTTTTCCTTTTTTTCACCAACATCTTCCAGCTAAGTGATAGTATACTAATATGCATGTTTGCACCACTTTTGCAGAACTTAAGTAACTATGTTCTGTATTTATACTTATTGCTTCTAGAACATGCAGAAGTCTTTTTAAATTATCATTCAGTGTGTATTCATACTAAAGTACTCGTTTTCATCCAACAGCGGTTTGCTCGACAGCTATGTATCGATTTTTCAAATACATTGAGAATAGAGATGTTGCCAAGCAAGTCCTGAAGGAGAGAGGACTGAAGAAAATTCGGCTGGGTATTGAAGGTTACCCAACGTATAAGGAAAAGATTAAGAAAAGACCAGGTACGTTTCCCTATTATCCACTTTTTCCTCCTTCTCTTTGTGCTTGTAGGTCTGATTGATTGTATCCAGGTCATGCCATTGTATGTGATCTTTTTTGGGAAACTTGGCAAAGCTGAGACGGCTCTTTGTGAAACTACCTCATTGAATGTATGAGCCAAACCATTACTTAGTTTGTGGTGTACTGAATTGATACTATCACTATTAGTGGGCTGCCTTATGTTTTTACTCTCTCTTTATATATATATGTATCTCTGTCTGTTTTTCTTCCACTCCTTGTCTTTTTTATTCTTTCTATATTATTAATTCTCTCTCTCTGTATGTCTCATACAATCTCTATAAAGACAGATATAGAGATTGTATGAGCAACTTTGTAAGAGGAAAAGTGAATAAGCTATAGTCTGTTTTTTTTTTTTTTGTGTGTGTGTGTGTAATTTTCATTTTTATGATTTAAATAATTATGAGAGAAAAGTTTGTGTCTCTGTCTGGGTAACTGCTTCTTCAGAAAAGTAAAAATTAATTATTTTGGTGTTGATTATAGACGCTCAACGAGTCTATTACTTGCCATAATTATGATCTCTGCATCTTTGTGTTGTAAAATTCTCAAGACTCAAGATTTTACTCTTTAACACACAGGTGGCAGGGCTGAAGTTATCTACAACTATGTGCAACGACCATTTATCCGAATGTCATGGGAGAAGGAAGAGGCCAAGAGTAGACATGTGGACTTTCAGGTTTGTTTGGCTATGATTGCCTAGCTAGTCTAACCTCAAAGAGTACTGTTTTGTTTGATTATTCATCAACAGAACATCATATTAGAAACAACAAGACTCAAGAGATTTGAATGTCTTCTGATTTATGAAGTCTAATGTGTATTTACTTTTCTTGAGCTATGTTTTTTTAGCAGCAAGACATCATTTAGACAAGAAGATTGAGAAAAATTGCATCTAATAGAAATGCTATTAACAATGACCAAATTTATGCAAAGCAAGATCTTTTAAGACTGAACATTTTAAAGGGAAACCATTTTACACTAATGCTTAAGTTATTTGAGTTATTTCAATGATTATTGAAGATTTAGTATGTTTAGCAAGAGTTTAAAGAGAAGGAAGAAAAGAGTTCTCTACATCATTGGCAGTTGTTATGCAAAAAAAGGACATGATGTAGTAGATTTACTCTTTCTCTTGCCAGTTCCGTACTCTTTATAAAAGCTTGCTTTATGATTGCTTAAGGAAATATGGAATGTCTTGTTAATGAGTTTCTATTTTCTGCTGTGTTGCTTTCTTCAAAATTATAGATAATATATGATATGGAGAGTTACTTTTAGAAATTGCTGTCTTTTGATGTATTCAGCAATGTGTTTTTACAGAAACTGTACAGCTAGGTGACTAATAATCTCTGTCTATTTCCCCAGTGTGTGAAAAGCAAATCTGTAACAGACCTAGCAGAAGCCACGGCTGACCCAGCCCTGGACCGCGTGGTGACCCTCGACCCGCCCCCTGTGGCCATGGGACAGGAGGCCCCCCCTGAACAGTTACCACCCCTCGAGGGAGCTGTAGGTGGAGGGGAAGGGCATCAGGATGAAGGGGCCATAGGTGGAGCTGTGGGAGGGGCTGTGGTAGGAGGCCATGCACCACCTCAACCAGCCAACGAACCATATCCTGAGGTAACCAGGAAGTGAATTTGCTCTCATTTATAATGCAGTTTAGTTATAGCATACAATTTATTGATGTGTAGAGTTAGGGGATTATGGTTTGATCTGTCATATTTTTGTTTTTGTTTTTTCTTTCTTTTTCTTTCTTTTTCTTTTTCTTTTTCTTTCTTTTTCAGTTTCTTTTTCTTTCTTTTTCTTTTCTTTTCTTTTCTTTTCTTTTTTTTTCTCTTTTCTTTTCTTTTCTTTTCTTTTTTCTCTTTTCTTTTCTTTTCTTTTCTTTTCTTTACTTTTCTTTTCTTTTCTTTTCTTTTCTTTTCTTGGTTTTCTTTTCTTTCTTTTTCTTCTTCTTCTTATTATTATTGTTATTATTATTATTAAATATTATGATTATTATTATTATTATTATTATTATTATTATTATTATTATTATCATTATTATTATTATTTTTCCTTTTTTTCTTCTTTTTTTTTTCTTTTTCTTTTTCTTTTTCTTTTTTCTTTGTTATATATAGTTCAGGTATTCATTGAATTATCTCTTAGGCTTTGTGTCATGTCAAGAATTTGATATGCCAGTGTTGCTGTGTTTGGGGGTATGTTCTGATTATAAATGATATATATAATGTTATGAAAGTGGGGAAGATCAAGGTGAAGTCATCTTTCCTATGTTGATTTGCAATTATTCTTACCATTTTCACTTTATATGAATGCGCTAACTCATTTTTATCCATTTGAGATGATGTTATGAAAGTTGAGAAGATCAAGGTGGGGTCATGTTTCCAATGTTGATTTGTGATTATTGTGCATTTTATATGAAAGTGGATTTTGTTGCACATGGATAGATCCACAAGGGTTCAGCTACCACGAGGTCTCTTAGTGGACACTACATGACCTCACCTGAATTTCTCACTCCTTGAATTTTTTTTTTTTTTGGGGGGGGGGAGATGATGTCTTACCACATAATGGTATACTACCCCTTCACACCAGGATGACGGCTTTGCTAATGTGCACGTTAGAGCCTGATCTAGGTTGTGCACGCTAAACAGCTGTGCACTTCTTTGACCCTGGCTGCATTCATTGAGGAGAAATATGCCCGGAAAAGTAGTCTTAAAGCTTCTTTTTAGCCTCATTATCTAAAAAATAATTTATGCGGCAGTTAAGACTATAGAGAGTAGGGTAATTTTATGTTTCCTGTGCTTCTGATTTCCCTCTTAAGCAGCTGACTCTGCATGCACCCTGACGTGTTGTTCGGTATGGCACTGGGAGCTCTCAATGTCATTAGGTTGGTATTGATACTGTTGTTATTAGTATTGACATTATGATTTTTATAATTTTTTGATACTAGTAGCAGTAAAGAATGAAAAATATGATATTTCTGAAAATCAAAAAAAGGGTAAATGGTGAGATAGGTAGGATTAGTTATGTTTGACTATATGCAAACATAATTGATAAACTAAAATCACAGTGGACATGGCATGTATGGTATCCCATCCCAGCACTGTGGATTAATTAGTGGCATGGAAAGTAATAAAAGAGAAGTTTAGAATCCACACCCTAGAAAGGTGAAAAGTCATTTTGCTAAAACAATGAAGAGCTCCAGACTTAGCTCTCCTTCTTTACATCATTGAAGATCATTCTGATTTATTTCTATGTCCTTATACTGAGAATTATATCTGTCTTTATCTGAACAGTTTTCCCAACTGTATTCATTGTAATATTTAGAGTATTATTGCATTTATATTTGATACCCTTGTGTTCCATAGTATGTAAAAAAAAAAAAAAGAAAAAAAAAAATTATTACAGTTGGTACATCAGAAGAGACTGCAAGGCTTCATTTTTTTATTGCAGGTGAGCGGAGGCCATGAGGAGGTAGCCTGAAGGGGAGCAAACATAGCAAAGAGATCCGTCATCTCGGCTGCTCCTTCGCCAGTGCCGCCTTTGTTGTGGAGGCCCTTTCTCCCTCGCATTCCTGCTGCCTCAAGCTCCTTTGCTGCCAGTGCACCTCTTCTTCACCGTGATGCCTCGCCACAGAACCCCCAGAGTGACGCCAGCACCAGCTTCTGGTCATGCCTGTTTTGTGGATGTTTGATTGACAAACTACCGGCTTACAAGGATATGCTGTTTAGGAAATCCTATGAGAGATTTTAAGAAGTGAGCTTTCAGAGTTAAGCATGGGATATGTAAATTTGTGGGTGTTATGTATATATATACAGGGACTTAGTTTTGAATCTTGTTCTAGTAAGGCTAAGCTTTGATACTCATTTCATATGGAAATAAGAAGTTGTGGAATGCATAGGTCCTTTGAAACTTTCCACTGTTGTATGTTAATGTATTGAAAGTGAGGTATTAATGCATTTCTGAAACATTGTGCAGCTACAGTTGAATAGCTTCATTTTTTGTATTATGTTTGCCCATGTACCATTACAAGTGTTGTCCTACATATGAACAATAATGCTTAGTTTCCTCTTGTAATAGTCATGTTCAACACCATGACCTGCCATTGCCTTATGAAATATTATGTATCAAATATTATCCATAATGGTTGGGTGCTTTTGGTAAAAATCATGCATGCAAGATGATCTTTTATTCTTCACGCAAGTATAGTTCATACTAGACCATGTTATACAGATGAAAGAGATAAGATCCTTCTTCTAATGCCATTGTATTTCTGCCATGTATGATTTTTTTTCTATTTTACTCTTTCTATCTCTCCCTTTCTAATATAAATGTACATATATATTGAAAGGCAAAGTGATGCTCATAATATCTCTGTTCTTTTTCTATTCTTTAATCTTCTTGGCATTTAGTGAATAGGGTATCTTCTATTTTCCAAATATACACACAATAACTGATTTCACAAACTACATTATTTTTTTAGGTGTTATTCATGTGAAAGTAGCATCAGCCATTCTGTAAGCATTTGCTTTTGATGCTAAATGATAAACCATTATTTACCCTTTCTCATAATGTCGTGTGATTACAGTATTACAAAAGGCTCAAAAATAAGCTCAGCTAATCATAGGTTACTATTGTTTACAAGGTTCTTTCACCAGAATATAATTTTGGTTGAGTCACTTATCAAGGTGAAAATTTTTATGCAAAATTTTTCCTTTGGGATGTGTCTCATCAGGTGTTAATGGTTCCTACCATATCCTTTTTTATTATCCTTGGGTGTTTTCCTTCAGTTGGTTATATTTTTAATCATGTTAATCCTCCTTTACAACCTCTTACTCCTCCTCCCACTTTTACTCCTCCTCCTCCTCCTCTCACTCCTCCTCCTCCTCCTCCTCCTCCTCCTCCTCCTCCTCCTCCTCCTCTCCATTCTCCATTCCTTACTCCCTCTCCCTCCCTCTCCTCATGTTTCTCTGCTCTCTTTCCACCTCCTCCTCCTCCTCTTTTTTTTGTTAATAAGAATTATGAATAATAATTGGTTTTGTACCTGAGAAGGAAAACCATATATGTTCTAGAGCAAATGGTACTTCAAGTCTGCACATAAGGGTAAAAAGTGTTAAATCCAGTTTTAAATTCACAACTAATCAGGATTTTGCTTTCAGTTGGTAGCTGTACCTAATTTGATTTTATTTACATGATTTGTAATATGCACATATATTATATGATTCTGTCTTTTTTTTTTTTTTTTTTTTTTTTTTTTTTTTTTTTTTTTTTTTTTTTTTTTCTTTCTTTCTTTCTATTTCTTGTTTGTTATTTCTGGTGTATATCTTTCATTAGTCTAATTTTGCTGTGCTGTTGAATTTACATTAGATTTATAACAAATGTAATATATTTTTTCTCTATATCTTCTTCTTTTCTCTTCTTTTGTAGCCTTCAGGTGAAAAAATATGATGGTTGAGATATCTGAAAAGTGTATTCGTATGATATAGGAAAGTTTCAGAGTTGTGATATGAACAATTAACTTTATGTTTTTAATTTGTAGACAGGTTTTGGGTGTGTTCCTACGTGCTTTTGTGTGTGTGTGTGAATATGAGATTATGCATGGATGAGCTTGTGCATGTATGTGAGATATCTTTGCTTGAACCTATATTTCCCCATTATCTCTTTCTTAATCTTTCTTCTTTTTTCACTCTCCTCTATGGGATAGTGTCAGAAATGTTGTATGCTGCTTATATACTTACTGCTGATAATCTTAAATGTCACGGATGATAAAATTGTTGACTGAAATATCCTGTGCCTCATTATTTGTTGTGGGATTTACGTGGATGGTCACCTTTACATTGACTTTTGTATGACTATAATAGTAAATATGTAATTGACTGTTTTTGTGCAGTTCTGCTATTTTAACCTTTTATGTAAGATACGAAAAATAAAAGGAAAGAGAGAGAGAATATAAGGCATTATAGCATCTGAAATGTGTATACTGTATGCTGATGGCTGTCTTTCATGGTGATTGAAACTCTGATGCCTGTTGGTGTATTTTGTTAAAAGAACAGTGATGGCAATGTGTTTTTTTTTTTCTTTTCTTTTCTCTTAATTTTTCATACTGTCCTTCCCTTTTATATTTCTTGGGATAGATGTTGTGGAACAGGATATGCTATTGTCAGGTTTTTTATACTTCATAAAGAGGAAATACCAATAATTGCTTCTCTTAAATATAGATATCCAAAATTAAACATATATTCTTGAAAAAATAAGCAATTAGGAAGATAGTAATACATATAACATGTAGTTAAGATATATATCTAAAAAAAAGTTTTTTTGTGAATACGGAAATATAGAACTTATAGCATTTGGAGACTTTTGTTAAAATAGATTGAAAAAGAAAAGTTATTATTTTGATTCAAAATTTTAAATGTACATCTGATAGTGAAAGTTCTTGCTATTAGCTTTTTGCAGAGAGCTTGCCAGTCCTTCAGTGGTTATGATAATACTCAAGTTTGATGTGGTAGGATAACTTATTTCATTTTTCTTGCTCTTTCGTTGGATAACTTATCCTTTTCTTGTATGGTTGAGAGTTATGACTCTCCTCTCTTTTTTCTGTATTCTTTTCTTTTTTATGTTGTCAAAGGAAGAAGAAGAAATAACTGTTCTTGTTAGTGTTTGCCACAGTAACTAACAAATTGCCTGTGCCATCATGAACTCTTTCATTATTGCCTTTAGGTGATGGAGATTTCTGGGCTAAAAGAGAGAGATGTGTATATATGTATACATTACAGAAGACCAGTTGTGAGTGTCTAAAAGAAAGACACATAATGAGATGATTTCTGCAGGCAGCACTCTCAGTCTCTCTGTTTGAAAGCCAGTTGTCTCCATCAAGACTTTTTTCATTACAGTTATTGAGCTGTAGGTTGTTATAAGGAGAGAATTAGAGTTTTTCCTATAAATTTTTCTAACTTATGTGATACTGGATTCATAAAATGAGTTCTTGAATAACTTACTATAATTATAGCAATAATATTTGTGTTTTCTTTCTTCCCTCTAAAGTCTAAAGCAATTATATATTTACTCTGCTGTTTGCTCATGTACAAACATCTACCTAATTTATTATTTGAAAACAGTGAATACAGTGCACATCTGACATCAAAGTTATTTGCTAAAACAGGTGATCCAACATATATGAAAGTGAATACGAAATTTGGAGCTTGTGATGTGCGATGGCCATCTGCCTACCTTTAACATGAGTACTTCAAAGCAGTGGACTCAAAAAGCATTCAAATATGTAATGAATATAAACAAACATTTAAACCATTCCAGCTGGAATTTATTTATAAACCATCCAATTTATTTCTTTAGTGTATGCTGATTAATGTAAAAAATACAATAGTGTATGAGAATGAATAACAAAGTAATATTAAATACTATATATGTATTTGCAAAAGAAGCAAAGAATCTATAAAAACAATTACTCTAAATTGAACAAAATCAATTGAAAACATTTAAAGCTCATATATTAATTTGAGTTTTGCTAATGAGACAAACACAAATAACCATTTAATTTGATATTCACCAAAACTGCTGAAATTTTTAAAGACAAAATAACAAAAGATTACCTATTTCCTTATTAAAATATTGAATCAAATTGCCAACAGCTAATATTTCTATAGAAATGTCCTCCTAGGCAGGTCCCTTATTAGACCAAAAATATATTTAGAACTAATTGAAACAGGTTTCCACAAGGAAGTGAAAGCGTATTTCATTCAAATATCCAGCTGTATATTTTTGGCCTGATGATTTTATACTAAAAGAAAACTAGAATAAAAAAAAAAAATAGATTGAGACAGGTAAAAACCTTACTAAATATACTATGGAATTACAATGGATTTAACTCGTCTGCACACACACACACACACACACACACACACACACACACACACACACACACACACACACACACACACACACACACACACACACACACACACACACACACACACACACACACACACACACACACACACACACACACACACACACACACACACACACACACACACACACACACACACACACACACACACACACACACACACACACACACACACACACACACACACACACACACACACACACACACACACACACACACACACACACACACACACACACACACACACAAACACACACACACACACACACAAAACACACCACACACACAAGGGGGGGGGGGGGACACTCAATAAACTATAAACAAATTCCAATTGTATTAATGACAAGTCTATATTGACTAAATGTTCTCGTGTAGTATTCATGGATAATACATATATACATTTATTCATATTTTACTGTTGCACTTCTGCTACCACTTGTTGCAGTCCAGTTTTATGGAAAAAGAGCGAGTGCCGTGGTACTGGTGACACTAATGCGATGACAATACATACATGCTTAGAAGCAAGCATCTGCTCTTGAACCTTTTGATGAAGAGGTAAATCTAGTGTAACTGTATATAAATATACAATATTAAGATATATAAAGATCAATGAAAACCAGGGCGTCAACTGGGGGTGGGCTGGGGGGCCAGTTGCTGTACCAGTCTGCACTGCTTTGGATATGTCTGTAATAAAATTGAATCAACTCTAAAAGTTGTTGGGGTGTGGCCCTTAGGGAGGGGCAAGACAGACCTTGAGGGGGGGGGGGCAAACAGAGTCTTGGGCGATAGACTCACCTACTACCACATCTCGGTTTGATTTACCAAAAAAATGTACAAATCGCCGCATGCGAGTGTGTGTGTGTGTGTGTGTGTGTGTGTGTGTGTGTGTGTGTGTGTGTGTGTGTGTGTGTGTGTGTGTGTGTGTGTGTGTGTGTGTGTGTGTGTGTGTGTGTGTGTGTGTGTGTGCATCCGCACACAATCACCGCATCGGCGATAGCAGCAACAATAAATAATAATAATAAATAAATAAAAAGAGTTTCTTGCTATTAGCAGTCGTCAGAATACTCTTGGGAAAAGTCTATTTCATTTTCGGTTTCAATATGGTACAAGGAAGTGGATCTACCTGGTTATAATAGTAATATTGATAATGATAAAACAATAATAACAGTTTATTATTATTATCATCATCATCATCATTATCATTTTTATTATTGTTATCATCATAACTATTGTAACAAAACTGATGAGTATAAATATGATGAATAGTATTTTTATAGAAGTGGTTTATATTTTCAAACCCATCAGATATCAGCACAATATGAATGTATTTTATTTTATTATAATCATAATAATCAGTGTCATTGTCATTATTATCATTATTAATGCATTATCATTTACTATTTATACTGGTCAACATCACGATTGTGTGAATAATAACTTATAATAATGATAGAGCATGGTAGGAAAGTGGAAGTCAATCAAGTAACTTATGCAGAAACAGTAAAATAGTTAATTTTAGGACAGTTAGGTTGTAGCCCATAATTCTGGTGTGGCATTAGGTACAAGCCAATCAAGACTCATTTATCACAATAATCATATTATTTTTGTATATGTAAATAATCTGATTGGGCACGGGACGCCCTATGTGAGACGGCTGGTTTTGTTCAAGCAGTACGGCACTTTGAATTAATGGATTTTCTTACGTCAGACAGCGTCGAAGCTCTGCTCACGCGACTTGAAATAATTGCAAGTCTGGCGCTGCAAATAAAGCCTCTAATTTATAGGTTTTCAGTCATCAGGTGTTTTGAAACCACTTGCTTTGTGTATCGATAGACCTTTCATTACTATTTTCTTGTATATTTAAGGATTTCTTTATGGAAATGTTCTCGATATAACGAATATGATTGTAATCATCAGTCTTAGCATAACATCTCTTCGGAAATGACAAACCAATCTCAGAAATCTTATTAAACCCTATAATTAGGGAATCAGACTCCCTCCACGTCGTCAGCGTCATTAACCAATCACGGGCCAGATGGCCTATGACATCACCAAACGTCTCGCATTAACCAATCAGATGACGACGATGGCAATAAGAGCTTCGAGCAATGAGGTTCATGTGCCGGTTCGATCAAATGAAGTCTTTTAAATTGTGATCGTAACTCCTTTCTCGGTAAATAAGATAATTACAGCCTCCAGGTATTTATTTCTCGGTGTGAGTGAGACTGAATTTGTAAATATTAGCCGGAAACACTTGGCGAGGTCTGCAGAACCATACATATTTTCCAATAGTTTGCATATGTTTTTCGAGCCATCTGTATCTTTGCGACAGCTATTCCTGATTTATTTTTTTATCTGACGTTTATAAACTAATACTCAAACCATGAGGCGGTTTTTAATATTCTTCGCTTTCTTGCCCAGCATCTGTTTTATGATCTTCCATATCTTGTTGTTTGCTATTCCATATTTGTATAATATCCCTCTCATTCATTTGATTTTAGAAAATTGGTTCACTTTAAGCATATCCATTTTTTCAAGATCTTATTTTCCTGTTCTCTCTGTCTACCAGAAAAAAATACGCTTTATTTGTTAAATCGCACAACAATAACGTTAAATTTATGATCTGAATTCACGAAATCTATTTTATTCTTAATATCGCCATTTCGGGAACGCCATGCCCATTTACGCCCTAACCTTTTTTGAAAGAAAGCATTCGTCACTCTTAAGCACTATTTTCATGCAAATGCAACATATAAATCACCCCCCCCCCCCCGTCTCTGTTTCGGGGTTAAAATTTCATACGCAGTTTTCTCCAGCTGTACGTTGCCCTAGATTCTTTGAATTTTGCAAATGGTAGTATATTATTATCAAAGTATTTAACATATAAACTGTACATTCTGTATGCTCATTTGATTTTACTGCGCAGTGTAAATGTTATTTATGTAAAACGAATATTCATTGAAACTAATGGAATGAACTATCTGCATTTGAATTCCTCTGCTTAAATTAATACGCGAAACGAGCAGTGCAACTGCTAGAAACACCGGATCCTCACAGCCTGTCATTCTTACCTGTTGCGGTTTGATTAATCACACGAAAACTAATTCTTTGAACATCACCAAAATTTAGAATACATATATATACATATCTATTTTCAAACGCCTTTGTTTTATTGATCTTAACTCGGGTATATAAACTAAACAGAAGACGATTAAGGGAAAAAATTACCCGGAGCGAAGCCGCTCCTTTAAGCCAGTTCATCGTGTCTGTGAAATCGCGTTCACCGCCGGCAACTCTTGCCGTCTCGCGTTGCTCCAGTTAATCCTGGAAATGAGCTCCGTTCTGTATCCATTTTCAGTAAAAGCATTTAATAACTCTATTACACACACACGTATCCCTCGTATCTTGTGGAGATGTAAGGCGTTTAGAGGAAATTAAAGTGAATCGCGCAATTCTTGCAGAGGTCGATCGACGGGCGCAGATGTATATCAGATATGTTCTGGAACTTTATGTAATGCCAATAACGAGAGGCCTGTCAGGAAGCCCAGTTCCTAAACTTGCTGACTTTTGCAACAAGAGTAAATCGTTCGAAATATAAAAGAACTTACTTGAAATACGAAACATTTATGAGAGCAGTATTTCATAGACACGCTGGGTTATATTAATAACAGTAAATTATATCCCGGTAATATAGATGCTTCCAGGGTCTGGAGTAGAACTGGCCAGAGAGCCTTAAGTTCTCCCCTGACGCTCAATATCGGACGTTATAGATCAAGCAGATTTCCCAAGCTTAGTCCGAGACGGTTGATTTCATCCTAACATCCCTGCCTTTCAGTTTTGCTCCTTTGTAAATGCGTAACAGAAATTGTTTACCTTTATCTTGAGTGGCAACTTTACGATGGGAGAAGCTGATCTAAACGATAGAGCAGCAGGCATAGCGGTTTCATGATTTTGAAATCTGCTGGGAATTCATTAACGTTTGGCCGTTGCATCTTTCCCAATGATGTGCAGTACTGAGAGGCAAT
>NC_061839.1:8297555-8300055 GCF_019202785.1 Penaeus chinensis
ATGTAAATTTAATTTTCCCAACTGTCATGTGAAGTGTTAGTCATATAGCTTCATTTTATTTCATTCAGGTTATGAGCTAAGGGGATTTAATAAACAATCATGGCAATTATTTGACAACGCTGCATTACCCCTTGACATTACACATGGCATTATACGATAAAGCTTGGGGGAAGCCTTATCATAAGAGCTGGCATGCACGCTGACCACTTCGGACGTTATCATCACTTGTGCAACTTGTGCCTATCATAGATTCAGATTTGTGCCTGTGGGTGGACATCATAACAGTATCCGTTATAATCTGTCACTAGGGTAAAACAAGCTTTATTCTGTTTAAACACTACAAATGTTTTTGTTAATATTTTGAATCACTGGCAAAGAAAACGACAAATATAATGATAAGGAAAGAATGTTCCTGCATTTCGTGCTAGCTAGTCTGTAATCCAGCAACTTGCTTCAGGGATTACCTTCACTGATAAAACAATGTTGCCTATGGTTTGCTCAAGTAAAGATGATGCCAGAGGTGGCGATTTCCGGCCAAATAAGCTGTTTGTTGGCACATTGTCCTTCCTTTCCCTGCCCAGACTCCATCTTCATTAGTGGCCGCTATCTAGGTCGACGGGAATGTCTGGTCATCTGGGCATTTATTTACAAGAAGCCTTTTCATATAGAGACATGGAAGAAGTTGGGATAATGGAGCAATAACGAAAAGATGTTTAGTATGCCAGTGGTTATATCTGATATCGAGTTTGGGAAATTGATAAGCAATGTCAATTGAGGTTACACGAAGTTTCTTGCGCAACCTTTATCAATTCAAATGCTATCTGCACATTCTCTTCACATGTCAGATTATGAGACAGATAAACAATATCTTGTACATTTGGCACTGTAGTGACAAATGTACATGGCATCACAGCTAATCTAAAGCTTTCTAACTCCCAATGTGTAATGCAGAAATATGAAATATGATCACAGCTGAATATCAATCCTTCAGCTCATGACCCGAATGAAATGAAAGGACTGTACGAGCAACACCACATAAGTCACCCCCTCTGCTAACCCTCCCCCCCCCCCCTTCCTCCAATGCCTGTCTCGCCGCGCAGAAAGTGAACCTTTTTATCAGTGGAAAGATGATATTTGTCCGCGATTGTACCATTGATACCGAAGCATTAACAGCCGGTTTGCTTCCGCTTTCCCTGTTTTCGACCCGACGACCGCGAGTCTCTCTCTTCGGAGCGTGGACACAGCATTCCTCCGTTGCATTTTTTTTAAACACCATAATAATTCTCGCATCGGGCCATGAACACGAAGTAAATTGCATTTTAAAACCTGGGTGGATCTCGTCAGTTTATTTGTGGGGGAAAATAGCCTTGTTGGTCGTTCTACTTAAATTGGTTAGTCTGTTCATGCCATTGTGCTAGGCTAGCTGTGCGGATGCGTATCGGGGCACTGGAGTTAAAAAATGATTTTGTTGTGTTCAGAAAAAGGATTTTATTATTATAAGAAGCAGCGATGTCATTGCCATTATCCAAACGATTACCTCTACGACCATCACCGTAACCACCATTATAATAATTATCACAACCATTTTCTTTTCCGGAATCGTCAGTATCATCATCACTTTGAAGACGTACCGATAATGCAAAGCGAGAGGGAAGTCAATTCCATCACTCCCATCAGCACACTCCTCATACCATCACATCACCACCACCATCACCACCATCACATCATCACCATCACCACCATCACATCATGTCCATCACCACCATCACATCTCACCATCACCACCATCACATCACCACCATTACACCACTATCACATCACCACCATCACATCATCACCATCACCATCAGCCCCTCGCCCTGGCCACCACGGAGGCGTTGAAACAGCAGAGGAAGCGGCTGAAGTCCTGCGCCGGGAGCGAAGGCAGGTGGAGAGGCGGCGGAAATACCTCGACGGGTATCTGGTATCCTCGCGGTATTTTCATCAGCCCACGAGGAGAGAGGGGGGGAAAAAACGTAAAAAAAGAGAGAGAGAATGGGAAAGAGAAATAAATAAAGGTTTGCCACTCGTCTAGTTTTTTTTTATGGTTTGTTTTATTATTATTTTTTTTTTACTTTCAGTTTTTCCTTTCTCTCAATTCGTTTTTTTTTTTTTTTTTTTCTTTTGAGTTGTAATTTCCTTTGTCTGCCAAGTCTTTAAGGGTAACATCTTATCTCCAATTTCCAATACTCTCTCAATCCTTTTTTTTATTTTTTCCCCCGCATTTCTCATGCATATTTCTCATGCATATATTTCTCTCTTTATTTGCTATCTCTCTTTCTTTACCTCTTCCATCCACGCTTTCACCCAAACCCCAACCCTCTACGCAGAACTCTACGCACTAATGACCCTAATCTTCGAGGAATTAGGAAGAAGGTGAACGACTTATCAATACTTGATTCGAGCTGCCAAATCCCGGGGAATTACGACAGGGGCTTATAATTTCCGGGAGAATTACGCT
>NC_061839.1:8310055-8317555 GCF_019202785.1 Penaeus chinensis
ACGGTAAATGAAACACCCACACACAAAAACCCCAGAGAGAAAAGAGAGAGAAGAGAGAGAAGGGGAGAGAGAGAGAGGAAAAGAGAGAGATAGAAAAAAGAAAGAGAGAGGAAGGGGAAAATTTAGAGAAGAGAGAGAGAGAGATTGAGAAGAAATTTTAGAAGAGAGAGAAAGAGAGATTGAGAGAGAGAAGAGAGATTGAGGGAGAGAGAGTTTAGAGAAAAAGAGAAATTGAAAGAGAAGACGGGGGAGAGAAGAAGAGAGAAAGAGAGAGAGAGAGATTGAGGAAAAGGGGAGAGAAAGAAGAAAAGGAGATTTAAAGGATTGAGGAGGGGAGATTTTGGGAGAGAAGAGAGAGAAAAAAGGAGCGAAAGAGATTTGAGAAAAGCGAGAGAACGCGAGGGAGAGAAGAGAGAAGAGGAGAAAAGGGGAAAAGAGAGGAGAGGAGGGAAAAGAAGATTGAAAGAATTGAGAAGAGAGAATGGAAGAAATAAGAAGGAGAAGAGAGGGAGAAAGAGCAGAGAGGAGCGAGAGGAAAAGCGAAAGAGAGCAGGGAAAAGAGAGAAACGAGAAAAAGGGGAAAAAAAAAAAAGGGGAGAGAAAAGAGAAAAAGAGAAGAGAGAGAGAGAGAAGAAAGAAAAAAGAGGAGAAAGGCAAAAAGTAAAATAAAATATTTTAGAATCGAGAAAATTTAACAAAAAGAGAGAATTTAAAAAAAAAAATTTTTTGGGCGTAACAGATGAATTTCCTTTTTAAAGGGATTTTTAAAATTTAGTATCATAATATTGGGAAATACTGTTCGCTGACTTTGGGTGGGTTTTCCCCCGAAAATACCAATAGGGGCTTTTGTACTTGGGTGGGCGTTACGGGGTGTGTGTGCGTTTCATGTGCGGGGTCCCCGTACAGAGAAACCCGCCTGCCAACCACTCCGCACCAACGCAAAAATGCAGCAGAACGAGGGGGGTGAGGGGGTTGAGATGGGGTTGGGGGGGGTTTTGGGGGTGGGGAAAAGTTTGGGGGGTTTGGGGGGGGGTTTATACTAGCCCCCCTTAACCTTGTGGGGCGAGGAGGGGCGGGGGTTGGGCCCCCTTTTCATAAAAATTTAAAAAAGGTTTTCCCTTTTCCCCGGGGCCCTTTTTTTAAAGGGGGGTGGACATTTTTTTGGATGTAAAATTTTAAAAATAATAAATTAATAAAAAATAAAAATAATAAAAATAAAAAAATAATAATTAAAGTTTTTACTTTCATTTCAATTTGCATATGTTTGTGTGTGTGGGTGGGTTTTGTGTGTGTGGGTGTTGGTGTTGGTGTGTGTGTGGTAAACATAAACAAACACACACACAACACCATATTATATATGTATATATATGAAAATGTATAAATTTTATATTAAAGGAGTATTTGGTTTTTATCCCCAAAACCCCGCACAAAGCACTACACCACAAAACCACACACACACAAAACACACCAACACAAACACACGCACACCACACGCACATAACACACTCACACCAAAACACAAAACAAAAACAACACAAAAAAAAGGGGGGAAAACCCCCCCCCCCCCCACACCCCCACCCCCCCCCCCCCCCCCACCCCCCCCCCCCCCCAAACGCACCACGCACACCCCCGCACCCCACATACCCACACACAAATGTATTAAATATTTAAAATATTTGTTTTTAATGCATATGAATATAACCCCCCGGGGGCAGAGAAAAGAATGTAAAAACGCACAAATTTGCATTCCCCAAAAAGTCCCGAATAAAAGAAATAAAAAAAAGCAAACAGGTCTTGTATATTAATGATCCCTTCCCCAAATCTAGAAAGACGGGCAAGGAGATGAAATTTCGAATTTGATTTACCATTGAAGAAAGAAACACACATTATTTTTTAAAAAACCAAAGGAAAATTTTTATAAAAAAAAACTACCTCACTTTTTTTTTTTTTTTTTTTCATTATTTAAATTTTATTTCTTGGCCGCCACCCCCTTTTTCTTTTTTTTTTCTCTCCCTCTCTCTTTCTTCCTTGTCCCCTTCCCCTCCCCCCTCTCTCCCCTCTCTCCCCTCTCTTCCTCTCTCCCCCCCCTCCTTCCCCCTTTTCTCCTCTCCCTTCTTTCCCCCCCCTTCCCCCTCCCCCCCCCCCTCCCCCCCCTTCCCCCCCCCCCCCCCCCCCCCCCTTTTCCCCCCTTTCCCCCTCCCCCTTTTCCCCCTCCGTCTCTCCCCCCCCTCCCCCACTCCCTCTCCCTATCTTTCTTTTTTCTCCCTCCCCCTCTCCCTCTCCCTCCATCCCCCTTTCCCCTCTCCCTCTCCCTCTCCCTCTCTCTCCTCCTCTCCCTCCCACACTCCCTCTCCCTCCCCCCATCCCACTCCCTCTCCCTTCCCCCCCTCTCCCTCTCCCCTCCCCCCTCCCTCACGCCTCCCCCTATCCCTCTCCCTCTCACCTCACACTCTCCTACCCTCCCTCTCTCCCTCCCCTCTCTTCCCCCTCTCCCTCTCCCTACCCCTACCCCTATCCCTATCCCTACCCCTACCCCCCTCCTCCCCCCTTTCCCCCACCCTACCCCCCCCTTTTCCCCCTCTCCCTCCCCCTATCCTACCCCTACCCCCTATCCCTATCCCTACCCTATCCCTATCCATCCTCCTCTCCCTCTCCTCTCTCTATCCTTATCCCTATCCCTATCCCTATCAATCCTCCTCTCCCTCTCCCTCTCCTTCTCCCTCTCCCTCTCCCTCTCCCTCTCCCTCTCCCTCTCCCTCTCCCTCTCCCTCTCCCTCCCCCTCCCCCTCCCCTCCCCCTCCCTCTCCCTATCCCCCTCCCCCTCTCCCTCCCCCTCTCCCTATCCCTCTCTCCATCTCCCTCTCTCCCTCTCCCTCTCCCTCTCCCTGTCCCTCTCTGTACAACGAGCGTGTATCTTCGGGTCACACGCGAACCCCCAAATGTGAGAATGCGGAGAAACCCACTAGATGTCACCACTGAGTTATCAACTGTTTAACGAAGATCGGAAGGAAGGAAGGAAGGGAAGACCGTAGCAGATTTATAGCAGGTGTTTAGTTGAAGATTTACCGGTCCTTACCCCGCCAGGTACCTGCACGGGCCACCGGTGTATCACAAGGTTGTATTGATCGATTGCATAAAGGCGTCGGTAGATAGGTGTATATATCAATTCAGGTTTTGGTTCCTGCGCTGAAGTAGGCGGCGTTGCTAGGTGAGGTAGGTAGTTATGTGAAAAAATATCCTCATAGGGCAATTTGGGTGATTGCAACCAGTATTTGAAGAAATACAACTCGCGTTTAAGTCATTTTAAGAAGCACAAAGTTCTCTAGCAAACAAGTAAGCATAGTTTATATCAATTATCTAATAACAATATGCATGTATACATGTATATATACATATATATGTACATATATATACATACATTCATATATGTGTGTGTGTGTGTGTGCGTGTGCGTGTGCGTGTGTGTGTGTTTGTGTGTTTGTGTGTGTGTGTGTGTGTGTGTGTGTGTGTGTGTGTGTGTGTGTGTGTGCGCGCGTGTGCGTGCGTGTGCGTGTGCATGTACGATTGTACGTGTACGTGTGTGTGTGCGTGTGCGTGTGATAGAAACGAATGAAGCATTGTTACATATCGTCCTAATAAAAGAAAACGAAATGTGTGTGGAAACACACGGCTAACTATTTTAAATTGGAATCTCCCTTTTGATATTCCGGTGTGGTAAGTCATCTGATTTTCATGCCATCTGTTCTCAAAAGTTTGAATAATTGAATCAGGGGATGGCACAGAGAGAGTGGAAGAAGGAGGAGGAAGAGGAGACGAGGAGGGCTAAAGAGGAAGAGGAATGCTGTGATTTTGGGAGTCGTTTGTGAGGCGAAAAAGGCCAGGATATTACGAGGAAGAAAGTATATAAAGAAAGGGGAAAAAATAAACAGGGAAAAGGGATAAAAGAATGTGAGTTTGCTGGAGCACAAAGAGTACAGAAAAGGAAATAGCAAAATGTGATAACTGAAGTATAGAGTGCGTATTGAAAGGGGAATAAGCCGAAAGTGATAAAGTGTTGCATCAAAACAAAAGCCAGTCGAAAAAAGTAAACAAAGATCAGAAAATACGAAAACCAAGCGAATCTTAAAGATGAAAACAACAAAAAGAATCATAACCGAGTAAAATGGACATAACATTCGGTAAGAGTGCATAGAAAGATGAGAAAATCGATACGTAATGTAGTAGACGAGGTACAAGCTAGATTAAAATGAGGAAGGCGACGTGATTACTGCAGAATATAGAACAATGAGGTGTTAGTGAGGGAGGCCAGTGAGCGTGGGCTTGTGAGAGAGGGTATAAGAGGTTTTATAAAAGCACCCGAGGAAATTATGTGATTTTTTTTCCTTTTGTCATCTTAAGAATGCAAAGACTCTTGGTGAAAATGATGAAGGAAATAAATGAGGCGTCGTCGAGGGGTAAATGAGGTAAAATGAGGGTGGACGACAGTGGGAAATGAGACATAAGGTGATGAAGATGCAGAGGAGCATGGAAACTTATGGGAGGCGAATGTCATAGAAATAATGGGGGCATCGAAGGAGGAAGTGAGGGACACGGCGAAAGAAAGTGGGAGAGAGAGAGGGAGAGAGAAAATAAAGAGAGAGGGGGGATAGAGTTCGAAAAAGAGCTCGAGAAATTGAGATTGAATGAGAGTGCGAGAGCGGAAGAGAGTCCGAGAGAAAGAGAGAGTAGGCGAAGGTAAGAGAGCGGGAAAGAGAGCGTAAGTGAGAGTGAGAGAGCGAGAATGAGAGTGAGAGAGAGAGAGAGAGAGACCAAGCATCAAGACCTAACCTGGGCTCGGGCGATGACGTCACGCGTTCGCCTAACCTCCCCGCCATCACCTTTAACTTCCTTTAGCTCTGAATGTGATGAATGTGAGCCAGTTCTTACGCCGGCGGTTCTAACAAGAGTTTCAGGGGATATTTTTTATTCATTAAGTACCGGATGCCATGCATGCACGTGAGTTTGTGTGAATATATATTCACACACGCACACACACACACTCTCTCTCACACACACACACACACACACACACACACACACACACACACACACACACATATATATGTGTGTGTGTGTGCGTGTGTGTGTGTGTGTGTGTGTGTACATATATGCATATATATTTATATATATATATGTATATAACTACAACATATATATATATATATATGAATGTTTATATGTGTATGTATAGTATGTTTATCTTTGCAAATTAATGATTTTCAAACGAAAGGGAGAAGGGGGAAAGAGTGCGTGGTGAGGGGAGGGATCCCTACCCCCCTATCCCCCAACCCCCACCCCCAACCCCTCCCTAGGTACCACACGCGCTTCCCGATTCCCTTCGCGGTCGTATTTGAAAATCATTAAGACATTTTGAACACTTTTTCTTGGAACTTTCGCCCCTCGTGGATGCATGGCCGTCTATAGGAAACGAAAACTGCATGATAGGATTATTGATTTTTTTTTTTTTTTCATTAATTTTAAAGAGTAATTAATTCGTTCTTTGCGCCTGATGACGTCATATGTGATTTTTTCTCATTTCTGTATCGTATTTTCCCTCTTATTATTCCTCTTCGTCTTCCACTTATTTTTTTTCTCTCATATTCCGTTCCCTTTTCCTTTTTTCAAGTTCTCTTTGCTGCCATTTAAAGTCTTCGCAAACGAAACAGGGGAGAAAGGAAGAGAGAGAATGGAGAAAAAGAAGAAGAAGAAGAAGAAAAAGAAGAAGAAAAGGAAAAAAAAAGAAGAAAAAAGGAAATAGAAGAAAAAAAGGAAAAAAAAACAAAAAGAAAAGGAAAAAGAAAAGAAGAAAAAGAAAAGAAAAAGAAGAAACCGAAAAAGAAGAAAAAAAAAGAGAAGAAGAAAAAAAGCAAAAAGAAAAGAAAAAGAAGAAAAGATGAATAGAAAAAGAAGAAAATAAAAATAAAAATAAAAGAAGAAGAAGAAGAAAAAGAAAAAAAAAGAAAAAGAAAAGAGGGGAGGTGAAGGTGAAGGAAGGGGGAAATAGAAAAAGAAGGAAAGAGAGAGAGAGAGTAGTAGAGAAACAAAATAATATAGAGAGTAACGCACACCATAAGGTCTCTTTTTCGCCTTTTCTCCTTCGGCTTTTCCGCTATTTTTTTTTTTTTTTTTTTTTCTTTTTAATCAGTTTTGCGATGCTCCTCCGAAACCACAGTCGCAGGTGTAATCATTCTGGACAAGGTATCGATTCTCAAAAATACACTTCTGAGACTTTTTAAGGCGAGTTAGCCAGACTTTT
Source organism: Penaeus chinensis (assembly GCF_019202785.1). Taxonomy (NCBI): domain Eukaryota; kingdom Metazoa; phylum Arthropoda; class Malacostraca; order Decapoda; family Penaeidae; genus Penaeus; species Penaeus chinensis. The sequence continues at coordinate 8,316,351 of NC_061839.1, forward strand.
AGTGAAAACGTGGATTTTTTTTTCCAGACTTTGCAAAAATGATTCAGAGACCACAAGTCTGTGTAGTCGCTCTTACCCAAAGTCATAATACTATAAGTCGCTCTGTCTATGCATTATATATGTATATATTATATTCATATATATTATATATATAATATATGTATATATTATATTTGTATATATTATATATTATATTTGTATATATTATATATTATATATATAATATAATATATGTATATATCATATATATATATATATATATATATATATATATATATATATATATATATATATATATATATATGTGTGTGTGTGTGTGTGTATATTATATATATACATATTATATATGTATATGTATATGTGTATCTATATATGTTATATATATAATATATTACACTTATCTATACATATATCTATGTCTATATGTACATATATAGATGGATGGATACATACTCATAACACGCACATACAAACATATACATGCAATATATATGCGGGTATACATGTATAAAGCATAAACATGTCACCCGCCCCCGGACGAGCGCGCGGGTGACTGATTGCCCGCCGGCCGCAGCGACATTAATGCCTTTGACACTCGGAAAGCGTCCGATCGGCGGCAGGTCCTGCGGCCCGGGGAGGCCCATGACGTGATTGTTGATCAAACTTGCATGACGAGAGAGCATGCACGCTGCGCCCCGGCCGGTGTCTCTGCCCAATATCCAGCGGGAATGTCCAGCTGGTAATCACGTGGGACTTCACCACCTGGCAGGCATTCCCCGTGCGGGTCCTCGCGCCGCAATATCAGCTCCCAAGGCGGCGCGACGCCGGCCATGAACGCGCTTCTGCTGCAACAGCTTCGCATCATGAGTGGAGAGCTGCAAGCAAAACACGTATTGCTTTTCCAGATTTAATATGGCCCTAAAACTCAACTTGACGTCATTCCAGAAATAATTTCGGATGAGTGATTCAGGATCGAGTACCTCTTCGGCTCTCCCCTGGTGGGTGGGTGTGGGGTGTGTGTGGGGGGGGGGGGGGCAGCACGACCTGGAAATAAAGATGATCGCCCAGGACGCTCACTGAAAGAGGCTCCGTCGCGGGTCTGCAAATCATGATGCAAAACCAGAATGAAAGAAATCGTCAGTCCACTCCCCACTCCCCTCCCCTTTCCTGAATCTCCCCACTTCTTTCCTCTTCCCTACCTCCCC
>NC_061839.1:8327555-8330055 GCF_019202785.1 Penaeus chinensis
TTTTTTCCCTTTTTTTTTTTTTTCTTATTTTTTTTTTTTTTTTTTTTTTTTCTTTTTTTTTTCTTTTTTTTCCCTTTTCCTTTCTTCTTTTTTTCTTCTTTTTTTCTTCTTCTTCTTTTTTTTCTTCTTCTTCTTTTTTTTTCCTTCTTTTTTTTTTCCTTTTTTCCTTTTTTTCCTTTTGGCTTTCCTTTTTCCTTTTTTTTTTTCCTTTTTTTCCCCCTCCCCTGGGGGGCGAGAGGAAGAGGGGGTGGAGAAGGGAGGGGGTGGGGGGGAGGAGAGTGGGGGTGGAGGGCGAGAGGAAGAGGGGAGGAAGGGAGGGGGTGGGGGGAGGAGAGTGGGGGTGGAGGGGCGAGAGGAAGAGGGGAGGAAGGGAGGGGGTGGGGGGGAGGAGAGTGGGGGTGGAGGGGCGAGAGGAAGAGGGGGTGGAGAAGGGAGGGGGTAGGGGGGAGGAGAGTGGGGGTGGAGGGGCGAGAGGAAGAGGGGGTGGAGAAGGGAGGGGGTGGGGGGGAGGAGAGTGGGGGTGGAGGGGCGAGAGGAAGAGGGGAGGAAGGGAGGGGGGGGGGGGGAGGAGAGTGGGGGTGGAGGGGCGAGAGGAAGAAGGGGGTGGAGAAGGGAGGGGGGTGGGGGGGAGGAGAGTTGGGGTGGAGGGGCGAGAGGAAGAAGGGGGTGGAGAAGGGAGGGGGTGGGGGGGAGGAGAGTGGGGGTGGAGGGGCGAGAGGAAGAGGGGGTGGAGAAGGGAGGGGGTGGGGGGGAGGAGAGTGGGGGTGGAGAAGGGAGGGGGTGAGGGGGAGGAGAGTGGGGGTGGAGGGGCGAGAGGAAGAAGGGGGTGGAGAAGGGAGGGGGTGGGGGGGGAGGAGAGGGGGGGTGGAGGGGCGAGAGGAAGAGGGGAGGAAGGGAGGGGGTGGGGTGGAAGGAGAGTGGGGGTGGAGGGGCGAGAGGAAGGGGGGGACAGTGTGGGGGATAGAAGGAGAGGAGTGGGGTGGAGGGGCGAGAGGGAGGATGGAACAGGGGGGATGGAAGTGGAGAGGAGTGGGGTGGAGGGGCGAAAATAAGGGGGGGGGGGGCAGGGGGATGGAGGGACGAGAAGAGGGAATGTAGGGATAATATGTTCAAAGTAGAGAGGGGTGTGAGAGAGCAAGAAAGAGAGAAAAAATCCCGTCTTCTAAAAGAGAGAGAGAGAGAGAGAGAGAGAGAGAGAGAGAGAGGGAGAGAGAGAGAGAGAGAGAGAGAGAGAGAGAGAGAGAGAGAGAGAGAGAGAGAGAGAGAGAGAGAGAGAGAGAGAGAGAGAGAGAGAGAGAGAGAGAGAGAGAGAGAGAGAGAGGTAGAGAGAGAGAGATAGAGAGAGAGATAGAGAGAGAGATAGAGAGAGAGATAGAGAGAGAGAGAGAGAGAGAGAGAGAGAGAGAGAGAGAGAGAGAGAGAGAGAGAGAGAGAGAGAGAGAGAGAGAGAAAGCTGAAGCGAACCGCAGCTCAAATACTGACCAGAGAACCTCCTTTCGCTATCCGCATCCTTGAACTTTTAAAGCCATGACATCGAGAGCAAACAGAACAGCATCTCATAAGCGGAAGGGGGATGGAAAAATGCCGGGGCCTATTCACCCAGAGCATCCAGGACACCGAACGGACTCCTTTCACCCACGACAGTTTCCAAAGCGTCAGGAGGAATGGGTCCTTCGGGAGAGTCCTTAGTCTCTACTTCGGCATACTCCTTCGAGGTCATCTTTAAGGACACTTGGTGGCAATAGGTATATGGATCGATAAAAAAAGAAGAAAAAAAACAAAAAAACTAGAAGCCGGATATAGAGGTGTTCAATGAGGCATCTCGTTTTCGCTTCTTTGGTTATTATATACTGCAGCAACATAAGCGAAAGTTGAAGTAGAATTGCAAGCAATTATGGAACTAAAGGGAAAAACAGAGGTAAAAATTAGAACGAGAAGAAAACTTAGTAGTAAAAATAGTAGCAGAGGTATTTTTGTCCCAGCTGTTTTCACCACATAACAACAGGAACTTCATTCACAAAAAGAATGCATATAATGCCATCAAAGGTATCCATTCTCGTGGCTTGAATGACGTAATTATATTCGGGATAATGTAGCCTTATATCCTGCCTAATTATCATGCCATTCTCGGCTAATATTTACAACGTGGATGTCGTGCATATAAGGCAGGAAAACGGGGATGTTATTTTTGCGAAAGTCAAACGTTCTTAAAAGGTGTCTCCCGCGGTAAGTCATTCGTAAAATCACAATCGAATTTGATAAAGAAAAATGAATCATAATTCTTAAATTGGTAAATCTGCAATCATGAAGGTGATCACTGCAGCTGTCATTATCAACAGACCATGAAATCAGTCAATCAGCCATTGAGTAAGAACGTCGAATCGCGGAAAACTTCCAGCATTTCATTTCTCTCCTCAGCATCTCCTTCCCCCTCTCTCCCTCTTCCCTCCCTCACTCCCCTCTCTCGTCTTCCATCCCTCCCTCTCCTCCCACCTCTCAC
>NC_061839.1:8340055-8347555 GCF_019202785.1 Penaeus chinensis
AGGATGGAAACCATATTAAAAAAGTATATATAAGAAAAAAGTAATTCAGAAAAAAAAAAATGTATTTAAGCATTCGGTTTCTGAAGTGGGGTGTCAGTATTGTATTTTAGGCCTTTTTATTTACAATGACAACCCTCTCAGAAAACAATATGATACAGATCAGACTTAGGAAAAAACGGGATGGAAAAATATAAACATCAGCATGATTAACATCCTGTTCTAAAAAGACTAAGGATATTAACCTCCCAATCGCATCGAGCCGAGTTGAAGGGGTCACTGTTTCAAGCCACAAAAAAAAAAAAACGGACCATTAGCACTATCGCCCTCCTCTACATCAACGCGGGCGTGCGGAAAATGACGCGCTTTAATTCAGTGCAGATGAGAACAAGTGGGGACTTAACCCTCCGCCCTAATGGCTCCTGCTACACCCGCCCGCGTCTGATCAGTGAAAAACATTCCCAAGGCAGATTATCATGGCCAGGATCAAAGGTGTATGCAAAGTACGTGGTGTAGGGTAAGCAGGCGCAGGGTGTTGCGTGATCCGAAAAGGGAGGGATAAAGAGATGGAGCCCCTAATCCCAAGGTTTGTGTTTCAAGTCGGAAAATTATTCTGAATGCGGTATTTCCCCCTCAACATCAAATAAAATTCTCGCCGTGCCATTGCGGATTACTATGGTAAATACTACAGCTGTTTTCCGAACTGTGGGCATGCTTATGGAAAAGGTATAGGTAAATTATCTCCCTTTCTACCCCCCTCCCTTCTCTCTTTGTCTCTCACTCTCTCTGTCTGTCTATCTGTCTGTCTGCCTGCCTCTCTCTCTCTCTCTCTCTCTCTCTCTCTCTCTCTCTCTCTCTCTCTCTCTCTCTCTCTCTCTCTCTCTCTCTCTCTCTCTCTCTCTCTCTCTCTCTCTCTCTCTCTCTCTCTCTCTCTCTCAATACATATGTATATATATACATATACACACACACATACATGTATATATGTGTGTGTGTGTGTGTGTATGTGTGTGTGTGTGTGTGTGTGTGTGTGTGTGTGTGTGTGTGTGTGTGTGTGTGTGTGTGTGTGTCTGTGTGTGTGTCACACACAGACACACACACACACACACACACACACACACACACACACACACACACACACACACACACACACACACTCACGCACACAAGCACACATAAACTCACCGCACACATATATGTATGTTCTATCACTATATGCTCGATATCTCCACTGAATTTTCCAGCCAGGAAGGTACAAGCAAAAGTCATACTCACTGTCTTCATGAATGTCTTGATAAGCTTAAACGCCTTACCCAGGAACAGAATCTTTCTCACCTTCTTGCAATTACAATCGTGGCGTGCATTAAGACTTGCAGTATCTGTGCATTTTGCAAGGGGCCTAAAGAAGAGAGCTCTGTGCAACGCTGGTAGGAATTCTGAGTCGTTTTCTTTTCTTTTCTTTTCTTCCTTCTTTCTCGTTATTATCTCTTTATTGTTCTTAATATTATTCTTAATATGATATCTGTTGTTATTGTTATTATTATCACCACATTATTATTATTAATGTTATCATTATTTTTATTGTCATCATTAGTGTTAATATTATTATTGTTATTGTTGCTCTTCTTATTATTATAATTGTTATCATTTTCATCAATATTATCATATTATTATTATTATCACTATCATTATAATTTATAATGATCATTATTGTTATTATTAGCATTACTATTATCATTTTAAATAATAATAGTAATGATGTTGATAATAATGATAATGATAATAATAATATAATGATAATAGTAATAATAATAATGATAATAATAATGATGATGATGATAATAATAATAATAATAATAGTAATAATTATGATAATAAAACAATGATAATATGATTAATAATATAATTATAATTGCCATTATTGCTATTATTATCATTATTATTATTAACCTTATTGTCCTTATCATAGTTGTGATCATCATTATTATTAATAGCATTATCAAAATTGTCCTTCCTATTAGCTTTATTATCAGCATTATCAATATCATTACTACTGTTATTATAATAATTATTATTATCATCATCAATTTATCACAATGTTCATAATAGTCATTATTATTATCTTTATTATCATCACTACTGCTATTATATCATGTATCATTAAGAAAATAGAAAAATATAATAATATTATCAATGATGGTGATAATAATAACAGTGAAAAAATAATGATGATGATGATTATGATACATTGATAAGGATTATTATAATTAGGATGAAATAATAATAATAATAATAGTAATTATTATTATTACTATTATTATCATTATTACTATTATTATTATTATTACTATTATTATTATTACTATTATTATTATTACTATTATTATTACTATTATTATTATTACTATTATTATTATTACTATTATTATTATTACTATTATTATTATTACTATTATTATTATTACTATTATTATTATTACTATTATTATTATTACTATTATTATTATTACTATTATTATTATTACTATTATTATTATTACTATTATTATTATTACTATTATTATTATTACTATTATTATTATTACTATTATTATTATTACTATTATTATTATTACAATAGTAAAAGTGATATATATTTGTTCATATGTTTGTTTTCTGGTACAAAATTGTTTTTTGTACTATCTGTACTATTTTCATCACAAACCAGCCGTTCGAGAAGAAATGAAGGTTTTAGTTCGAGAAGAAATGAAACAGTTCATTCGTTTGGTTCGTGAGTGCGCACCGTTTGATTCAGTTCATACCTGGCTTTATATTACATAACAAATACCGTAAGTTTGGAAAAGACGCCTGACACCGATTTTCCGATGAACAATATATTTTTCCAATAGTTTTCATCATTTTTCGAACGAATCTAACACTCATTTCCTTCGAACACGAAGTACGGCTACGATATTGTTTACATTAGGTGAGGAGGGCGTGGTACATATCACGGAATTCTGGGGAGGGGGAATTTCGAAAAAATATCGGTAATACACGGAAGAGCACAATATATCCACTTGCTTCCTGGTTATATAGGGGGTTTCGCCTCCTTAAACTATTTTGGGGGGCTGCCGCTCCCACTCCCGCCTGGTCTACAAAATCTTCACCTCGTATGTGAAGAGAGCCCAGACCCAGGAACAGCTTTACCCACACCTTACCTCAAACATTATCTCGGGGTCTTCCAGGTCGTTGTTGGCGGGAATCGTGATCGCTCTCCGCCGTTCCTTACCGGACAGCGGAGGGTCAGTTTCGCGGCCTCGACGAGGTACAAAATGACGGATTGGTGTGTCTCTTCTGTAGTGACAAGGTGTTTTACAGTTCGGGCACAGGGCTTCCACAGGCAGTACACCGTGATTTCGCGGGTATGATAAACTCGCGTCGTTATTTCGATGATATTTTGCAATGCAATCGAAATAGTAATAATCACACCCGACACACTGCTTAGCTATGATGGAAATGAATTAAATTTCAACCGCCTTCTTCTAGGCTCAGCTTCTATTGTCAAGTGATGATCTACTTCATATCTCACTGGTTCCTTTGTACTTATGTCATCCGCTACGAATCCGTCCGATTGTCCATCGCTTTCAACGGCATTTTGTCATTTTGTTGCGACGCTCGGGGCGCAAGGTTGCTGCGTTTTCTGGATTTTACACCTTCTTTATTGTCTTTTTTATCAACGTGCGAAGAAAATGATATAGAAGATTTTCATAGGATGGTGCGTTCTAATAGTTGGTAAGCAATTAGGGTGTCAGGCGTCATTTCCAATAATACCCAAATGACTCTGTAGGAATCCTCGCCTACCTTAATATTATCCTTGCTCTACCAGACTTAATCTAACGTAAAACGAACCAGAATTAACCTAACCGAAACGAACATACAGTCCAGTTTTGTGTGACCCGGAGCCAAGATTCGGACGCCGCCAACATCTCGAACTCTGGCTCAAGTTCGCGGACGGATCTGGCTTAGACCTCAAATTGGACTTGGATGCTGATGGCCAAACTTCATCGCAAATAAGGTATGCTAGGTTAGGTTTAAATTAGGTTAGTTTAGTTTTTTTTTTCAAATTAATTACAATCGAAATTTCTAGGACGGTCAAGTTTTCGCGCAATGCGATGCCAGGAATGAACGGAATCAGACTAAAATGCGACATGACTTGTTGACGAGTAATTTGCGACGAAAGTGATAAGACGAATCAAAAAAAAAAAAAAAAAAAAATAACAACTTGATCTATCGAATTCATTTTTCGAAATTTATTATCAAGTCTGCAGTAAAAAATTATTCTTGCTTATATATTTGGCATCCCTCTCTCTCTCTTTTTCTTTTTTTTTAAATATCACGAGGGAACATAGGTATGAAATGTAACCCCTTTTCAGTTGTTTAGGTAATTCCCGAGGATTCTCAGGAAAGAAAAAAAAAAAACGTTGGCTTGCTTGATCGAAGTAAACACAAAGATTTGTCAATTTTATTTACGTTAGTCTTCCATTATCATCTAGGGAACAAAAAAGTATCTCGACTTGGGACCTCTTGCAAGTACTTGGGAATGGTCTTGGAGGTATTTGAATAAAAAGGGAAAAAATCGTTGACCATATATAGTGGTGCAGAGTGAGATAACCGCGGTTTAAGAAAAAAAAAAAAATCGCTTGCACTATTTTTGTTGTTGTTCAGAGATAATTATTCAGACAGAAATTATGCCGACGTGTGTGTGTGTGTGTGTGTGTGTGTGTGTGTGTGTGTGTGTGTGTGTGTGTGTGTGTTTTGCCTTGTGTTTCTGTTAACTTCATTTTCCTTACTTTTTCCCAATCGTTCTATTTTCCTTTTTGCTTTTTTTCAGTCGTTCCTTTTTTTTTCCTCTTTATCCCCATTGTTTGCTTCTTCCTGTTTCTTTTCAACCTTGCTATTACTTCTTAATCTCTTTATTTTCCATTTCATCCAAGATTTTTTTCCCTATTCCCCTCAATATTTTCCCGTCTTTATATTTTCCTCGTTTTCTCAATCTCACTATTATTATTATTATTATCTGTTTCCCTCTTTTTAACCCGAATTTCTCCCAATTCCTCTCTTTTTTATCCCAATCAATTTTTTTCTCCTCCTCCCCCCCCCACATAATCATTCCGTTTTCCTCCCCCCCCTCTCTCTCTCTCCCTCTCTCTCTCTCTCTCTCTCTCTCTCTCTCTCTCTCTCTCTCTCTCTCTCTCTCTCTCTCTCTCTCTCTCTCTCTCTCTTTTCCCAAATCGTTCACAAGAATCTTCCGTCGATTCTTTTTCTTCATTGAGGATAACGAGCATGTAGTTTCTCTTCTTCTGCCGTGTCCTCATTTCTTCGAAGACTCGTATTGTCACTCTGAAGGTGAAGGTGACGACGAGAGGGTAGTCATGGGGGTGAAAGTGAAGGGGGGGGGGGCAAGACATGTAGGTGTATGTAAAGTAACGAAGAACATACAAAGGCATATGTTCAAGCACATTTAAGGACACACACAGCCGTACATATATTTTACTCACGAATGGACACATAAGCACAAAAGGATATACAGAATTACACACAAATACACGCAAGCATATACACACATGCACTTACGTTCACACGTACACGCACACATGCACGCACGCACACAAACGTATACAAGCACAAGAACACACACACACACACACACACACACACACACACACACACACACACACACACACACACACACACACACACACACACATACACACACAAACACGAACACGTACAATGTATAAGTGTGAATGGAATCTCTCCGCAGGAACTCAACCGCGGAAGTGTCAGGTGTGCCCGCGAGGGCGTGGCGGGAGGTTGCATTACATTTTATATACAAGCTGGAATTTCTGTGGTCTCCCCCTTTCTTTCGATCTATCGGTCTGTCTATTTATTGTTTCCATTACGGAAGACTCTTTGTGTCTGTATTTTAGCTGTGTATACTTCCTCTCTCTCTCTCTCTCTCTCTCTCTCTCTCTCTCTCTCTCTCTCTCTCTCTCTCTCTCTCTCTCTCTCTCTCTCTCTCTCTCTCTCTCTCTTATGAGCATATCTCTGATGTAGGCCTCACGCATTTTCGTCCTGACTCTTAGCCGGGCCAGGTTGAAGAGTCTACTATCTGATCTTGTATGAAGACAGATCCCAAAGAGCACACAGCCTTGTTTCACTCCACTGCATGCGCCAGAACCCTCAGAGCAGCTGCCATTGAATTGTATGGTGCCTTGCATGTTGTCGTGAAAAGACTTGATCATGCTTTGTAGTTTGGGAAGACACCCTATCTTGTGTAGGGTCTGAAAAAGTCCTTTCCAGCTCACAAGGTCGAATGCCTTTTTCAGGTCGATGAAGGCAACATACAAAGGCATTTATTGTTAACGACATTTCTCCTGTAGCTAGCGATCATGTCTACTGGAAATCTGTGAGCATGGAAGCCACATTGTAACTAAGGGTAGATGAATTCTGCAAGCTTCTGTAAACGGACTACCAGTACCCTGGTGTAGACTTATTTGTGCAGTAGATGCAGGAGACTTGTTTTGCACTGCCTGGTGAGGTCAGGTGGTATGTTGTTACTTCCCAGGGCTTCCTCAAAAGCTAGAGTGTCGATACCCTTGCTCAACTCCTCTATGTTGGGTTCCTGATCTAGTTCGTACACAATTTGCAGGTTATCAATGGCATCCAGAGCTGAGACAGTGTTCGTTTGGGAGTTTGTTCCTGTCTGTGATCACTTCCCCACTTGCAGATTTCAGAGGTGCTGATTTACCATGAGAGGGTCCAAGGGCTTTCTTGATGCCATCGCTCATCCTTCTGATATTGCCTGCGTGTGCTGCGGTCTGGATTTCTTCACTAAGCTGCATCCAGTATTCATTCGCACAACGCCTAGCAGTCTGTTGAACTTTGCTCCTTGCTGCCCTGAGGATCTGAAGGTTCCTCTCATTTGGCTGAGGTTTGTATTCAGCAAGGGCAACCCTCTTGGCCCTGTTGACGGGACTCATCTCGTCAGACTTGGCCTCAAACCAGTCATTTGTTTTTGTTACCAAAGGTAGCTACATGGTGGATGGTTGTATGTAGGTACTCCCATTTTTCGGAGGATGTAACTCCAGGTCCTGTGCTGCTTAGTTCCTTTTCAAAGGTGTCTGCAAACTGCTATTGCAGGTCTGCACAAGACATTCTGCTGGTGGTGATATGGGGTAACCCTGTTTTATATGATGGAGCTTCTTAGGCTGCATGCGTACCTCACAGCATACCAGGAAGTGGTCTGTATCACAGTCTGCACTATAAAATAAGCGGGTGTTGAGGACATAACTGAGTGAGGACCGGCTGACTAGGATAAAGTCCAGCTGATGCCAATGCTTGGACTGAGGATGTCTCCAGGAGTCCTTGTGTTGCGGCTTGACGTTGAAGAATGTGTTGGCGATGCAAAGATGGTGAAAGGTGCAGAACATTAGCAGCTGTTGGCCATTCTCGTTCATATTT
>NC_061839.1:8365055-8377650 GCF_019202785.1 Penaeus chinensis
CTCTCTCTCTTTTCTCCCCCCCCCCCTCTCTCTGCGCTGCTTCCTCTGCTGCCGTCTGTCGGGGAGACACATCGACGAGTGACGTGGTCGTCTCGTGCGTCAAATCATGTCAGTCATGTAGACCGAAACCTCGTGTGCACATCTTCCATCCTACGACAGCTCCTGACGGTCCTCCTCCCCCACTCCCCCTCTCCCTTCTCCCTCCCCTCCACCCCCGAGCTGCACATGAGCACGCCGCATTGCAAGGAAAACTAAAAGAAAGAAAAGAAAGAATGGCTGCGCTCAGACTTTCTCCTTGCATGACCAACTGCCGTCACTTACACACGGCGAGGAAAGTCATGAGGCTGTGAATCATCTCTTGCCTCGTCTCAGCAGCATCGCACTTGGGACTGATGCCTGCGATAGCCAGTGGTTCCCTGTTCCTTGAAGTGCTTTGATATACATCGCGCTGTCGCCTGCAGTATTCTGTCATCAATATTCATATAATCATTGATCAGCAGCATAATATTCCATAACTTTATCATTACCACACACCACTATTTTTTTCAAACAACAGCAACACGATGCAAATAAACTACCGCAAACAAGATTACTCCACTCTACGGCTCAGTAACGGGTCCTTCGTCATCGGCAGTTTACAACGCTCCTTGCCTCGCGTCCTTCCCCTTGTCGCTTCGCCAAAACCAGGGGAGGAATGCGGTCTAGATGATACCTTGATGGGACAGTCCTTCAAGGCTCGAGTGCTGCCTTGAAATCTGGGGGAGGGGGGGCACGAGGGTTAAGGACGGGGGGCAGGGAGGTTGGGGAGGAAGGGGAAGGGGGTCGGGGAGGTAGGGGAAGGGGGTCGGGGGGGTAGGGGAAGGGGGTCGGGGAGGTAGGGGAAGGGGAGGAAGTCGAATAGAGAGGAAGGGAGTCAAGATTTTTTAAAATAATTTTTGTCCTTTATGGGAAATCCACGTCTTTACAGTTCTCCGAAATCAACGGTTATGAAACCTGTTTAAAGGGAAAAAACATGTGGTCATTTTGTAAATCTGCCAGCTTGCTTTTTCCACGGGGACTGTTACGGCTTAAAAATTGAGTTGCACAATGGAAAAATAAACTAGTGTCAAGCGTGTGATTCCGAGCAGAGAGAGAAAGGGAATTAGAGTGGAGATCGTGAGAGAGAAAAAGGAAAAAGGTCTGTGTGTGTGTGTGTGTACACACACATGCACACACACACACACATACATACACACACAAATAAATAAATAAATATATATATATATATGTATATATATTGTATATATATATGCGTGTTTTTGGGTATGCGTGTGTGTGTGTGTGTGTGTGTGTGTGTGTGTGTGTGTGTGTGTGTGTGTGTGTGTGTGTGTGTGTGTGTGTGTGTGTGTGTGTGTGAGATAGAGACAGACATACAGACAGACAGACAGACAGACAGAGAGTCAGTCAGTCAGTCAGTCAGTCAGTCAGTCAGTCAGTTAGTCAGTCAGCCAGTCAGACAGTCAGACATACGTCGACGGAGACAGGCAGACAGACAGAGACAACCAGCCATCCATCCAGCCAGCCAGCCAGAAATACAGAATAGGAGAAAAAACAAACAAAAGAAAGAGACAGAGCGATGAAGATAGAGAGGAGGAGAGGAGAGAGGAGGAGAGGAGAGAGGAGGAGAGGAGAGGAGAGAGGAGGAGAGGAGAGAGAGGAGAGGAGAGAGGAGGAGACCCGAGCCCGTCAACACGAGGCGGAGTGACGCCGTGCCATAAGTTCATTATCCATTATGTAGATCAGAAACCCTCCTGATTCCATTTTCGAAAGTAATCACACACAGCAAGCAGAGACTACATGCAACTGGCTCATGCAAGGTGGGTGGGAGAGGCGTTGGGCGGGGTGAGGGGGGGGGGGGTGAGGGGAAGCGTCATGCACGGAGAAGGAGGTATTATGAAGAACACAAAACACTAGTAAAAGTACTTGATACTGACTTTGGAGAGACAGGTTGCATGACCAAGTGGTTGCATGACCTCGATAACCGTCAAGATCTGGATTGCGGTTGTTTGTTTGTTTTTCTTCCCTTTTTCTTGTTTTCTTATCTCTTTTTTCTCATTCTTCTGCTCTTGTCTTTCTTTTTTTCTTCCTTTCTGTACTTATCTCATTCATTCCTCTTTGCTTCTCTTTTCTCTTTCATTCCAATATTTTTTATCTTCTTTTCATTTCTTCTTTTTTTCTCCTTTCACACTTTCTTTTCTCTTTCTCTTTTCGCTTACTTTCTTACTTCCTTCTTGTCTCCCCTCCCCCCCCCCCCTTCCTTCTTCTCTCTGTTTCTTTGACTTTTCTCTTTCTTTCTTTATCTTTTTATCAAAGTTTCCATATTATTCTTTCCACCTCCTCCAACCCTCCGCAATGGGTAATGTTCAAAGGAAGCTCGTGTGTATCTTGTTAATGACTTCCGTATTATTTCACTTTTCTTAGCCGTGTCTTAGCTGATCCCCCCCCCCCCAAAGGACTTCATCTCAACGACCCCACGTACGATCCTCACGTACGACCCCCCCCCCTATCTTTACGTACGACCCGGTTACCCCATGTACGACCCCCAGCACCCTACCGTCCATGACCTTCAAAAACTCACATAAGCTCAGCAGATACGACCCCACATCTATGCGTACGACCCCACACTCCCCCATACGACCGTGGACTCCCACATACGTCCCCACAACCTCATAGACGACCACACACACCTACGTACGACCCTACAGTCTCACATACGACTCCACACTCCCACATACGACTCCACATTCCCACATACGACTCCACATTCCCACATACGACTCCACATTCCCACATACGACTCCACATTCCCACATACGACCTCACACTCCCATAGACGACCCCACACCCCGCATCGTTCTCTCTCCGGCTATGACCCAGTTTACTTCCCGGAGGAGAGGGAAGGGTGGGGGGGGAGGCCTCTTATAGTACTCTTCCTTTGCTATCGACCCTTAACCCCCCCCTCCCCCCTTCCTCTCGCCTTACTGCCTCCTCCCACACAGACAAATAGGCGACCTGACCCCGACTGAGGTTGCTCTTGGAAGAACTACACCCCCCCCTCCCCCCCATCCTCTCGTCCACCACCCCCCCTCCAAACTCTCTTGAAGAACTACCCCCTCTCCCCTATTATCCCCCCCCTTCTTCTAACCCTCTAGCTCTCCTCCCACTCCCCCCCCCCCCAAGCTCTCGTATACCCTCCCTCCCCTCCCCTCCCCTCTTCTCGGTCGTAGATAGGTTTTCAATGTCACTTCAGACCCTGATATGATCCTATAGATGTTTAAGTGTCGTACGAGAGGAGAGAAATGGTGTAAAAGTGGTGATGTGATGTAGTAGTATTTTCAAGGAGTTGATTTATCCGAAATAACTCTTTAAGGTTTAAAGGTTTGTTTAAGGATCTCATTTGGAAGTCGATGTTTTAATTGTTTTGGTTTGTATATATTTATTTATTTTTACTTTCGTTGTTTCTTGTATTCCAAAAAGGTGAAAAAAAATAAATGTTTACGTTGGTGTATTCGGCGGGCAAAGTAGGAGTAAAAATAGCAATGGAATTGGAAATCTAGAGTGTTTTCGAGGTAATGATAGGGCATGTGGCACTCACAGGCACTCGTATCCAGTTTTACTCATGCTCTCATCTGTTATTCAGGCTCATACTCGCTAGCATTTCTGCTGGGCTTTCCAACACGCGTTGTGATTCATTCCAATCATTGTGGGTGTTTCTTTATTAAAGAAACTCACGCTAACACTCGCACGCACATGCGCCCTGCTCGTACATATAAGCTCATGCACACAGATACATAGACAGACACGCAAATACAGACACACAGATATACACACACACTCACACTCACGCTGACGCTGACGCTCACACTCACACTCACACTCACACTCACACTCACACTCACACTCACACTCACACTCACACACACACTCACACTCACACTCACACTCACACTCACACACACACACACACACACACACACACACACACACACACACACACACACACACACACACTTCCATCAGAACACACAAACGAACGAAAGCGGTCGGGTGAGTCGCCGCGTCGTCCTGCAAAGCAAGCGAAGCAAGCAAAGCAAAAGCAAAGCAAGACGAAGCAAAGCGACAGCGAGCCAGGGAGGAGCGCGAGACGGGGCCGAGGGTGTCGCCCGTCCTCCCCTGATGGTCTGGAAAGCCTCCATGTTTGGGCTAATGTTTCGAGGCTTCCGCTGGACCGCCCTCGTCTGTTCGCTGCCGGGGAGGGGGAGGGGGAGGGGCAGGGAAAGGGGAGATGGGAGGGGGATACAGGGTGGGAAGAGAAAGGGGAGGAAGAGGGAGGAGGATGGCTAAGATAGGAGAGAGAGAGAGGAGGAGGAAAAGGAGGAGGAGGAAAAGGAGGAGGAGGAAGAGGAAGAGGAAGAGGAAGAGGAAGAGGAAGAGGAAGAGGAAGAGGAAGAGGAAGAAGAAGAGGAGGAGGAGGATGAGGAGGAGCAGGAGGAGGAGAGGAGGAGGAGGAGGAGGAGGAGGAGGAGGAGGAGGAGGAGGAGGAGGAGGAGGAGGAGGAGGAGGAGGAGGAGGAAAAAGAAGGAGACCGATGAATGAGGAGGAGAAAGGAGGGGAAAAGAGTAAAGTAAAGAAGAGGAGAGAGGCGGGAAGATGAAAGAGGAAGGCAAAAGAAAGAGGAATAAAAAGCAAGAGGGAGAAATGAGAAGGGAAGTAGAGAAGAAGAGGGACCAAACCAGAGTAAGGGGAAAAGCGGAGAAAGAAAGAAAGGAAGTGGCAAAGCGAGAAAGAGGGAAAGATACAGTAAATAGAGGGGAGTGAATCCAAGGAGGAGAGTAGAGAGCAGGAAGGAGAATGTGGGAGTAGAGAGATAATGAGGGAAAGAGGGATAGAGGACGGAGTGAAGAGGAAGAGAAAACGAGAAAAGGAAGGGAAGAGAAAAAGTACACACACACATACACAAATACAAACATAATACATACATATACATATATACATACATACACAAGACTATGAGATGCAGAGAAATGAAGGGAAAGAGAGGGACATAAAGAAAGATGAGAGTGAAGAAAGGGGGAATCCAAGACAAATGAAAGAAAGGGAAACAGAAGGGGAAATGGAAGAAGGGAGAGACGAATGAAAAACAGGAAGAAGAAGAAGAAGAAGAAGAGACGGATAACAAAGAGGGGAAACATACAAGAAACAAAACAAGAAAAAGAGACAAAGGAGCTATCAAAACAAAACAAAAAGAGTAAGAAAAAGGAGACAAGGAGAAGAAGAAGGAGCGAAAAGAAAGCTGGACAAAGGCAGACGAGGATAAAAGAGTTCCTGGTGCTACAGTTTGCTCAAGTTTGGCCTAAGTTTTCGTGAGATGAAATTGTATTGGCTGCCCGGGATTGTGCTGGCGAAGACCGACAGGCTGTTTACGTCTGCTCGTAGTTTGGGCTGTTTGTGTGGACGTGGCGAGTGTTTATCTGGGTTGATGTGGCGAATAGTGTGTGCGGACGGGCTTAGAAGCAGGAGGGATGGACAGGGAGAGAGACGGATAGACGCACTTTAGGCGCAGGTAGATGTGTGGGTAGAGGATCAGGTGCAGATTGATAGGACTATAAGTTACACGAACACATACACACACACACGCCGAGAGAGAGAGAGAGAGAGAGAGAGAGAGAGAGAGAGAGAGAGAGAGAGAGAGAGAGAGAGAGAGAGAGAGAGAGAGAGAGAGAGAGAGAGAGAGACAGAGAGACAAAGAGACAGAGAGAGAGAGAGAGAGAGAGAGAGAGAGAGAGAGAGAGAGAGAGAGAGAGAGAGAGACGGAGATAGACAAAACAGACCGACAAACCAGACAGACAGACAAAGAGACAGACAGGCAGGCAGACACACAGACAAAAAGACAGACAGGCAGGCAGACACACAGACAAAAAGACAGACAGGCAGGCAGGCAGACAGACAGAGAAACAGACAGACAGACAAAACAAGACAGATAGAAGCTGACACACATAGAGAGAAACAAGAAAATATATTATGTTTTTGTTTGTACTTGTCCGTTTATTTGTTGTATATAAGTGCAAACATAAAAAGATATGTATGTGTGTGCGAGCAAAGAGAGAGGTACGGGCGTGTGTTAGCTCGAGTTAGGAATGTATTTGCTGACAGCGGTGAGGCGTGTGTATGTCAGCAGTGCAAAGGAGAATGTCAGCTTAAGCGACTCTGTGTGTATGTATGTGTGTGTGCGTGTGTGTATGTGCCTGTGCCTGTGTGTGTGTGTGTGTGTGTGTGTGTGTGTGTGTGTGTGTGTGTGTGTGTGTGTGTGTGTGTGTGTGTGTATGTGTTTGTTTGTGTATACTTGTATATATGCATATTTGTATGTATGTATGTATTTATGTATGTATGTATGTATGTATTTATGTAAGTAAGTAGGTATGTATGTATTTATTTATGTAAGTAGGTAGATATATATGTATTTATTTATGTAAGTAGGTAGGTGTATCTATATGTATGTTAGTACATGTATGTACGTCTCTCTGCCTACCTGTATGTATGCCATTCCAGTCCATATGCAAATGAAACAGCCACAAACAACATCCTCGCCAGCATCAGGAGCCAGCTAAAAGAGGCATCTCGCACCCTGAACGGAGAAAATTGAATTACTCTCCCAACGATGGCGAAGATTAACATGTGAATTATTAACCGCACATTTGAGACCGTGATAGTAAGGTGGGAGGAGGTGGAGGAGGGAAGGGGAAGGAGGCGAAAGTGGAGAGGGAGGAGGAAGGGGAAGGGAGGATAGGGAGGAAGGAGGAAGGGGAAGGGAGGATAGGGAGGATAGGGAGGAAGGGGAAGGGAGGATAGGGAGGAAGAAGGAAGGGGAAGGGAGGATAGGGAGGAAGGAGGAAGGGGAAGGGAGGATAGGGAGGAAGGAGGAAGGGGAAGGGAGGATAGGGAGGAAGGAGGAAGGGGAAGGGAGGATAGGGAGGAAGGAGGAAGGGGAAGGAAGGATAGGGAGGAAGGAGGTAAGGAGGAGGGAAAATAGAGAAAAAGGAGGAAGTGGGACGAAAGTGAAGAGGAAGTGGAAGGGAGGATAAAGAGGAAGGGTGAAGGGAAGATATAGAGGAAGGAAGAAAGGAGAAAGAGGAGTAGGTGGAAAGTAGAAAGGGAAGAAGATAAGGAAGATGAAAAGCGAGGATGAATGGGGGAAATAGAGAGGAAGAGGAGGATGCGAAAGTGAAGAGAGGGAACGAAAGCGGAGAGGAAGGGGAAAGGGAGGGGGTTGGAAGGAAAGGGAAAGAGAGAGAGAGTATGGAGAGGCAATGGGAAGGGGGAGAAAAGTGGGAATGGAAAAAGGAGGGAGGTTGGGGGGGGGGGAGTAGAGACGTAAAGGGAAAGGGAAGAAAGTGGAGGGAAGGAGAGTGGAGGAGAAGGGGGAGGTGGAGTAGACCGTCCTACTGCGCGAACAAAGAGTACTCTCACACGCACGTACTTAAAATGTACACCTAATTAAAAAGCGTGCGTTTATAAGACGCGGAGTACTCATCACCTGAACAACACAGAGGAAATAACAGACATTGAAGAAAGAGTCTGAGAATTAGTTGAACATAAAAAAGAAGCAGACTTTAATCCATAGATACAGAATTTACCAGTGTACGAGAGCAAATAGTTACAATCACCGCCAATCACACAATCACACAGCGGAAGTTATTTTATTACGGTGTTTGATTGGGTAGAGGGGGGGGGGGGAGGGGGGGGGGACAGGAGCCTAACAGGGGAGGGAGGAGTGAAGGAGAGGGTGGGGGGAGGAGGATGGGACGGGGGGACGGAGAATGAGGGGGGGAGGATGGAAGGATGGGACAGAGGTGGGGAAGGGGAGGGGAAGGGAAGGAAGGGGGGATAAGGAAGGATGGACAGAGGTGAGGAGGGGAGGGGAGGGGGGGAAGGATGGGATAGAGATGAGGAGGGGAGGGGAGGGGGGGAAGGATAGGGAAGGAGGGGACAGAGGTGGGGAAGGGGAGGGGAAGGGAAGGAAGGGGGGATAAGGAAGGATGGGACAGAGGTGAGGAGGGGAGGGGAGGGGGGGAAGGATGGGATAGAGATGAGGAGGGGAGGGGAGGGGGGGAAGGATAGGGAAGGATGGGACAGAGGTGGGGAGGGGAGGTAAGGGAGAAGGATAGAGAAGGGGGGAGAGACGAGTGAAGGAAGGGGTGGGGACGGGAGTGGAGGGAGGAGAGAGAGGGGGGGAGGGTCATTGCATGCCGTGATGGATGAACACGACCCACGGATAAGCCTTGGATAGGGAGGGAGGGATATTTGTGGGTTTCATTGAATGTGATGTGAGAGTGAGAACGACCTCTGTTATTGGTTGAATATCGGGATCGAAGTTATTATAAAGACTTTTTTTTATATAGCAGTAGCATCTATGTATGATTGGTTTGTGGTTATTGTTTTTATTTTTGGTGTGTGTTTCGTGATAACGAGTTATTGTTATTACTGTTATTATCACTAATTTCAACTTCAACAAACATCAACACCAGTATTATCCTCCTCCTCCTCCTCCCTATCATCATCATCATCATCATCATCATCATCATCATCATCATCATCATCATCATCATCATCATCATCATCATCATCATCATCATCATCATCACATCAACCAACACCCTTACCATTTTTATTTTGTCTCTTAAATAATGAATCCCACTTTCCTCTCCCTCTACTGGAAGAATAAACAGTAAATAACAATCTACTGTTAGAATTCTGTTTCCAGTCTCGCCGAGGTAATTTTTCTATCAATGGCGGAGTAATTCTTATATTTCCGGGTCAGTGAGAAGCTATTGCCGCGTTTTCTTTTTTTTGTTTACGCTAAACTGGTTGATGGAATGATATCGGATGCGCAATTGTAGTTCGTATTTTTTTATGGGTTTGTTTTCATGTTACGCTTCCATGCACAGGCGAACATTTAAGCCGCATCAACGCACAGGTATTTAGTATGGAGATATGTGAACACAAACACGCATGTACACGTACGAATATTCACACATACTCCAAGATCACACACGCACACACATATACTCCACGATCACACACGCACACACACAACACACACACACACACACACACACACACACACACACACACACACACACACACACACACACACACACACACACACACACACACACACACACACACACATAGAAAGAGAGAGAGAGAGAGAGAGAGAGAGAGAGAGAGAGAGAGAGAGAGAGAGAGAGAGAGAGAGAGAGAGAGAGAGAGAGAGAGAGAGAGATTAAAACTATACGGCCAGCGATACACATTGGACCTTTCATACATCACCCAAACTCTCTACCGCAAAATGACACGGTTCTCTCCAATCTAGAAATCGCGCAGGAGAATGACAATCATTTTTTATATAAAACGACCAGAGCAATTTTGGTAAACATCACCATTTTCCCCCCTCCTCTCTCTAGCGTCGAGGAAGTTGCCTGGCCTACTTGTTTTGATCGGCCTTACCGTCCCCTCCCCTCCCCCTTCCCCTCTTCCCCTAACTCCCCACCCCACCCCCTCATCCGATAACCCCCCCACCCTATCCGCTCTTTCCCCTACCCTCAACCCCCTACCTCTTCCCCTCTACTCTCCCCCTCCCCACCCCATCCCCTCCTTCCGCCAACCCCCCCCCTATCCCCTCTACCCTCAACCCCCTACCTCGTCCCCTCTACCCCCCCCCCCACCCCAACCCATCCCCCCCACCTGAAAATCAACGTAATAGGGAGAAACTCGCCCGGTAGCTGCCCTCATGGGGTTATTTATCATCGGTAATTGCAACTACGTCTACATTTCGCTCTGGCTGGGCTGGGCAACATATGGCACGATCATGGACATTACCTTGTTATTGTGTTGTAGATGAGAGGCCCACTTACGCCGTTGGTCTTGTGTGTGTTATGAATGCTGCGGTGATCTCTTGGAGGCTGGGTGATGGGTGTGCTTCTCTCTGCCTGTCTCCCCCTCCCCCCCTACCGTGTGTAAGTGGGTGTTAAATGGTGTATTATTTATCTCATGGCGCACCGTGTTTCCCTTGTGTCGCGTGTTGCGGCGCGCGTGGATACATGTCATGATATTTTACACCTGGCGCTGTCATGGTGTGATCTATGTACACATGCGACACTCTCTTGTGATGGATATTGCGAGTCATAATTTGCACATAGATACACGAAAGTGCAGGCACGCGCACACGCACGCCTGCACACACACACACACACACACACACACACACACACACACACACACACACACACACACACACACACACACACACACACACACGCATGCACGCACGCACGCTCGCACGGACGCATGCCCCCACGCCCCCCCCCCCCCTCCACACGCACACACAAAAAAAAAAAAAAAAATATATATATATATATATATATGAGATTTAGATACCGACATTAACCCATATTACCTAATTCTTTTCATTTTTCTTTCTTGCCCCCCCCCCCCCTTCCCTCGCCGAACGCCGCCCCTGTTCTCGTATAGGGATCCCTAAGCCCAGCCCTGAAGGGTGACACAGGGCTGGCCGACCCTCAGACTCTTGGCCTATTTCCTTGAAGTGTCCCGCCGCGCCCTTGCACTCCTTACCTGGGGCTTAAGAGGGGCTTTCGAAGACCTTCCCGCGCTCTTTGCCGACCGCTTGCGCCCCGTGGATTTGTCGCGGCTCTGCGGGAACACGACGGCGGCCTCGGTGCATATCTAGAGACGGGGGGGGGGGGGGTTATTTGTTTTTCTTGGGGGTATGCGGTTTGGTTTTACTGTTGTTGTTGTTGTTTTATTATTATTGTTACTAATATTGTTTTTGTTATTAAATTATTGTTATTATTATTATTGTTGTTATTATTATTATTATTATCATTATTGCCTTGAGAACGGAGTTATTGGTTTTACGATTGTTACTTTCTTTGGTGTATTCATTTCTTGCGGTGTTGTTTTTGTTTAAAAAAAGAATAAGAAATTGCGCTTTCTTTGGCCAACTCCATTCTCAGGAAACATATCTGGTTCCCGTCGAGAGAGCAGGAATGGAATCCAATAGAATGCGCGGGAGGCTGCCATAACAGAATTATCATATGCGAGAGTCATGTGCAATAGTTGCCTAATGCGCGTCATGATTCAAGCAATGCTCGCCGTTGCAGAGGGTCTTGCAAGACCCCCCCCCCCCCACACACACACACACACACCGGGACGTCCTCATCCTTCAAGGCACGTTTGTACGATTTTTCCTTGTCACTCTCAATATTAAAACTTTTTGTTTCTCAAGGGAACAAGTTTATTACTTTATCTTCTGTGCCAGAGGTGGATCTTCTGGTTTTATTAATGTCTGCTCGTTTACGTTCTTATTTATTCATGAATTAATTCGTTCGCCCGTGTTAATCCGACTCGACAATCAGTCACTGGTTCTCAGCACGCCAGGACTTCGTATGTATCGACTGAAGGGCCTGAAGGACGCGTTCATCCCCCACTAACAACTTTTCTCATGCCTGTTCGTCAGTAGTTCACATAATGGGAATTCCTCTCCTCTGTGTGCCACATGCGAGCTGCTGTGAAGTGTGCCGCCGCCGTTCCCTGGTGCGCGGCCTAACTGGCAGTACATCTTTACAAAATGTGTGTTCTCTCTGACCCTCCCTTCTCTTCTCCCTCCCTTCCCTTTCTGCTGGAGCGAGTACAAGCACATAGAGAGTGGGCTTTACAATCTTGGCAAACACTATATACCGTCTCTGTTCTTCCAGTGAAGTATTTTTTACAAGGTCTGTGCTTCCCCTGTTCTCTGAACACAGTCTTCACCAACTAAGCGTTCTCCCTCCGTTCCTCATGTGTTTTCTCTCGACTCGGTCTTTACGAACTTATTTTTGTCCTCCTCCCTCCCATTTACCCTCCCTTTACCTCCCTCCCCTTTGCCTCTCTTTACCTCCCTCCTTCTTGCCCCTCTTCACCTCCTTCCCCCCCTCCCCTCCCCCCCCCCCCTCTGGCGGAACGAGCACAGGCGCAGAGGCGTCCACGAGCGCAGACGATCCAACTGATTGCCGGAAGTAACGTAAGCGCTAAAATAACAAGCGGAATTAATAAGGCCGGTCGAAAACCTCCCCGTGTCCGCCAGTTCGAGTTAATGCGACGATCTAATTGCTTGTTAATTGCACCTACGCCGTTGATTATCTGCCATTATGTACACTGGATATGAATGAGATAATGAGTTACCAGCACTTGATAATTTCAACGCCAATGAATATTAGATTTATATAACTGATACGATATCGATGACGTAAATCATGAGGGTTACAAGCATATTGTTTTTGTTTTCCAAAGCGTCTTACTTGATCCTAAGAAAATGGGAAGGAGGTTTTAGTGGCTCAGGAATGTGGGACGACGCGCCGCTTACGATGATTACGGTACTTAAAGAATAAAGCGAACGCTATTACACGGGCTGGTTTACAAGCTTGGATGGGACTAGCACGTGTGTGAGAGAGAGAGAGAGAGAGAGAGAGAGAAGAGAGAGAAGAGATAGAGTGTGTGT
>NC_061839.1:8392750-8395250 GCF_019202785.1 Penaeus chinensis
AGAATGAGAGAAAGAAAGAAAGAGAGAGAGAGAATGAAAGAGAGAGAGGATGTGGGTGAGAAATGAAAAAAAAAGAAGGAAAAGGAAGAAAAGAGAATGAGGAAACCTACTTTCCCTTAAAAAAAAACAAAAAAAAAAAAAAAACAGCAACAACATCAAAAAAACAAACTTGCACACACCTTGTCTCTACCGCCGTTGCCATGACAACATCCCCCAGATTATTGTCATGAAAAATCGGGTGAGACGAAACTCCTTCTATACGGAGAAAGATTGCAAGATTGCAAGGGCGGCGGCTGATGGGAGAGAGGGTGGAGAGGGACTCTGTGAATGGAGATAATAAGGGGGTTGATGAATGAGTAGGAGAGAGGGAGAAAAAGGGAAAGAGAGGAAGAGGGAGGAAGAGAAGAGATGGATGGAGGGAGGGAGGGAGGAAGGGAGGGAGGAAGGGAGGGAGGAAGGGAGAGAGAGAGAGAGAGAGAGAGAGAGAGAGAGAGAGAGAGAGAGAGAGAGAGAGAGAGAGAGAGAGAGAGAGAGAGAGAGAGAGAGAGAGAGAGAGAGAGAGAGAGAGAGAGAGAGAGAGAGAGAGAGAGAGAGAGAGAGAGAGAGAGAGAGAGAGAGAGAGAGAGAAAGAGAGAGAGAGGAGAGAGAGAGAGAGAGAGAGAGAGAGAGAGAGAGAGAAAGAGAGAGAGAGAGAGAGAGAGAGAGAGAGAGAGAGAGAGAGAGAGAGAGAGAGAGAGAGAGAGAGAGAAAGAGAAAGAGAGAGAGAAGAGAGAAAGAGAGAGAAAGAGAGAGAGAAAGAGGCACATAGTATCAAACAAATACAAAGAGAGATAGAGAGAGGCAGACAGACAGACAGACAAAAAGAAACGTAGAGACAGAAAGAAAGAGAGACCGAGACAGACAAAGGCGAGGAGAGAGAGAAGGAGCGAGACCGACAGAGACACACACAGAGAGAAACTCGAATGCCATTCCGTAGTAACGAGCGTAATTGGAAAGGTAAAAGTCTCCGAAGAAAAACATCAAGACGGGTGGAGGAGGGAACCTGTGATAAAGAAGAGGGGAAAGCACATTATGGACATAGGGAAAGGGAGAAGGAATTAGGAGAAGGAAGAGAATGTGTAAGTAATTACTTCTTTTATAGAATTTTCGGAGAGGTATAGCCATTGCCTCCCTTTCCTCTTGTTTTTTCTTTTCCTTCTTCATTTGCAGATTCGTTGATTCTCTTTGTGTAAAGGAGGCGGATAATTGGTTCACGTGCATGTTATTTACTGTGTAGCCTATAGTCCTCATACGGTGAGTTTGATATCAGTAACCCATGACCCCCTCTCTCTCTCTCTCTCTCTCTCTCTCTCTCTCTCTCTCTCTCTCTCTCTCTCTCTCTCTCTCTCTCTCTCTCTCTCTCTCTCTCTCTCTCTCTCTCTCTCTCTCTCTCTCTCTCTCTCTCTCTCTCTCTCTCTCTCTCTCTCTCTCTCTCTCTCTCTCTCTCTCTCTCTCTCTCTCTCTCTCTCTCTCTCTCTCTCTCTCTCTCTCTTGCTCGCTCTCTTCTTCTTCTTCTTCCTTCAAATTTTCCTTTTCATCTTTTTATTATAAATTTCTACACATCCGAATATTACATACCATCGCCCTCATTCCCATCATACTCAATAGCTTCGTTTCTCCCTTTTTCATTCCCATTTATCCGAGTATTCTTCCATTCCTCCTCTTATTTCACCTCCTTCTTTGCCCTCGAGGCCAAGGCTGCTTATTCGCGGCTGCAACGTAGATGTATATCCTTCGTGAGTTGAAACGCCAGTAACAGCTGGGCTATGCAATTATGCAAGCTCACTGGTCTGTGTAAAAGCCTCTTACCTCTGTGATTGGTTGGCTGTTGATGTTGCCGATCAATCCAGATTTATGAATCGGGCAGATTTACTCTGTGGATCGTGATATTGGTAAAAGTCCGTAATCCCCGTGGATTGTGTTTGTCGTCGATGTCTTACATATTCGGTCACAGTCTTAGTTTTGATTCTGGATAGGAAAGTCTGGTCTCGTCCTCTCTTTATCTGTATTCAGTTGAGATATTTTGCATTTATATCGTTTACATAACTCGTGTTCTCGCGGCCGGCTGCGAGTCGTAAATTGCAGCGGAATCAACCGCCGCCGCGACGATCGCCTCCGCCGCCGCCTCCGCCAGCCTCCAGCGCCGCGGAACATCGCCTCCGACGCCTCCCCCTTGAGATGCTCGGAATGAAATTAATAAGATCAAAGGCGAAGCGTCCCGCGCAGCCTTCCCAAGCAAGGAGGGCTTGGTTCCTCTTCTTGATAACAGATACGGAGCCGCATTGTTCTCGCGCGTGCGATCACAATAATTTCGCCGGTTAATTACGCGAGTCTCCCCTCTCGCCTCAACTTATGGCTCTAACCCTGTGTATGAGTAAAACTTGGGAATAATGCACTTTGCGTTGTATTCCTTCATGGAAGTCGTTTATTCAGTTTATGAAAGTTCCCTCTCCTTTTCTGA
>NC_061839.1:8402750-8407750 GCF_019202785.1 Penaeus chinensis
GCCGGGCGTCGTAGGGCGCTGCCGAGGCTGTCAGCCGCTGGTCCTCCGGAGCCGCTGCGTGGAGCGTGCGATCTTGGTTCTGCGGCCGCTCGCTCAGGTCTCGCCTCGGAATTTAATCTGATTTTATTTAAAATAAAGCATCTAAACGCAAGGAAAATAAAATGAAAAATATACTAAATAATCCCAATATCTAAAAAATCTTCTTAACATTCTTGACGGTGCAGCGAGACACCGTCAGAGGAGAAATTGGCAGCATCCAAAATTGCGTTTTTTGGCTGCGGATTCCGCGAAAACGGCGTCCGCTTCTTCTCGCCATTCCGGCCGGCGCTCCGACCTGCCGCGGCCTAACAAGGGCTCAGCACCTTTTTATCACGAAACCTTTCCGAACAGTGCGGCTTGTCAGTCAGCCAGTCAGTGCGGCCTGTCAGAGAGCCTGTCAGTGAGGAGCAAGTTCCGGGCTCATGCAAACCAGGGGATGCTTTTTGTTTCTGCCTCAGAGCGGGGAATATTATGGTTAGAGAATGATTTTAGTCACGTAGGCTTATTTACTTTTTCGCAGTTTTCACATCTGAGAAATGCATGGTTTTCACGTGTAAGATTTACACAAACTTTACACTCATGGTTTGCATAACTTTCACACTCAAGAATCAAAAAATTTTCCCATCGAAGAATTACAAAATCACATCGGCCTATCATTAAAAACAGGCCGAGAAAGGGATTCAAAATGCTTAATCAACAATTACGGAAAAAAAGAGCTTCCTTAAGTCACGCGGTGGTTTTCGCCCGTACGAGGTGTCGATCGAGGCAGCCTGAAGACGGGAAGCCTGAAGTTGACGCGGAAAAAATAGAAAGTTGGAGCGGAAGCACTTGGCCAAATAACTCACCGAAGAAGCCTTACAAGACGCCGTAGATCAAGATCGATAGTCTTTTCTCTCACGTGCAGGAAGGGGTTTGGCCTCGGCTGGTCTTGCGTTTGTTGGTTTGTTATCTCTCGGCAGGGGACGGGGGCGGGGTGGGGGAGGGGAGGGGAGCGTGGCGAAGGGAGGGGACGGGTGAGTAATGGAATTTTCAGGGTGTCGAATGGATTTCTCTCTCTCTCTCTCTCTCGCTCTCTCTCTATCTCTCTCTCTCTCTCTCTCTCTCTCTCTCTCTCTCTCTCTCTCTCTATCGCTCTCTCTCTCTCTCTCTCTCTATCTATCTATCTATCTATCTATCTATCTATCTCTTTCTCTCTCTCTCTCTCTCTCTTTCTCCCTCTTCTCTTCTCTCTCTACCCTTATCCCTTCTCCTCCCCCTCCCTCAGTCACCCCCTCCCCATTCTCACCACGCGCACCAAAATGCTTTATAGCACAATATTCGTAATGTATCAGCTTGCCAAGCCAAGCCGGTTCGCGAACGAAAAAATCGAGTTCCTTGGCTTGATGGTTCGAGCCACGTGAGATAACGCCGAATGGCTGATTCGCTTTTCAGTTTTCGACCTCGAAGGAGAGAGAAAGAAATGGAGAAGTGGCGCTCGGCGGAGTTACGAGTTAGGAAATAGAATTGGTGTGCACATATATTTATACCTGTATATGTATACATATGTATACATATATATGTATATATATGTATATATATACATATATATATTTAGATGCATATACATATGTGTATATATATGTATTTACACACACACACACACACATACACACACAGATAGATAGATAGATAAATGGATAGATATACATATATGCACTTTGATTTCATTTTGTTATGAACTGTGGTAAACAGTATCATCAAGAGTAAAAGTAAAACAAAATGGGCAAAAAAAGAAACAAAAGAGAGGAAATGGAAAATGCGCGTTAAGAAAAAAAAGGAAAAGAAAAAAGAAAGATAAAGCATCTTGGCATCAAGTTAACAGGAAACAAACCAGGTGGAAAATCCTTCACTCAAGCCAATCTCCGCACGAATTGCTGTTTCTGAGGCGGTACATTAACACCCGTGGGAAAAAATGGCTCCTCGTGGCATGTAGAAATTTTGCTGCAATAGTATCTCAGAGGGAAGGGGCTCGGTCGCGTCTGTTGGCTTCTGAGCTTCGAGACCAAAGGAGAGAGTATGAGGGAAAAAACAAAAACGAAGGGAAGATACATGCAGGGGCATATTCACTCGCTCGGTCACTTATTCACTCACTCACTTTGTCACTTACTCACTTTATCACTCATTCACTCTTTCACTAACTCGCACACACACACACGCTCTCTCTCTCTCTCTCTCTCTCTCTCTCTCTCTCTCTCTCTCTCTCTCTCTCTCTCTCTCTCTCTCTCTCTCTCTCTCTCTCTCTCTCATGTATGCATGTATATCCATGTATATGTATCAAGACACAGAGTATAAAAAGCAGAATTACTCACACAAAGGAACTATTCAAGTGCACAAAAAGAAACCACACAGAGTCATGCGACATGTGTATTTTTTTTTTTATCACTATTGACTTTAGAAATCTCGTACATGAACAGTTTGGGAAATCGGCGGTGCTTCTGGGGAACCGTGGAAGCAGAAGTAACATGCAGAAGGAGCCGGCGCAGGAAATATAACGCTGATTTTGCATGCGACGCTGATGGATTCTTGGGGGGGGGGGGGGGAAATTGATGACAGATTTGTTAGAATTATAGGTCTTATATGTTTCGCGTGATGATAATGCTGATATTGATAGAGACATTACTGGTTATTTTGCAACTGCTGACACTAATTCCAGTTACGGTTAACATCACCTCCATTGTAACTGCTACTACTACTGCTGTTGCTCCTTTTACTACTGCCACTACTACCCCCTACTACTACTGCTACTAGTACTATTATTACTATCACTTCCTTCCGGTTCTACTACGTCTACCACTTCTACATTACTACTACTACCGTAATTGCCTAACTATTATTACTTGTATTGCTGATGCCAATATTACAACTGTCATTATTTACACAGATATAAAGAGACAACACATCAGTTTCAACCATCAGTGAAATAAACAAAAAAATATAGTGGTAACAACTGCATCAGTGAGAACGACCATACATAACTGAATGCAAATTTCAACACATTCTCCCAAAACGGAACAGAGGAAATGAATAAATCATGATTTACCCATGGAATAAACATGAATAAACAGAGGACATGGAAAAAAGGAAAACGATTTCCCGAATCTCAATGCCTATTGAATGGCAGCGAGAGGGAGAGGGAGAGGGAGAGGGAGAGGGAGGGGGAGAGGGAGGGGGAGAGGGAGGGGGAGAGGGAGGGGGAGAGGGAGAGGGAGAGGGAGAGGGAGAGGGAGAGGGAGAGGGAGAGGGAGAGGGAGAGGGAGAGGGAGAGGGAGAGGGAGAGGGAGAGGAGAGAGAGAGAGAGAGAGAGAGAGAGAGAGAGAGAGAGAGAGAGAGAGAGAGAGGGGCTCCGTGCTTCCGTCACGCATGGCGCTCTAATGGATTTGCACACTTTCCCCGTATCATGCATTACCGGCGCGACCATTCATGCGTTCGAGGGTTTGATCATGCGATGTTTTGTTTTTTTTTTCCATTTGCGTCTTTTGTTTTTGTTTGTTTGTTTTTGGATTCATTTGTAATAATGTTGTTGTTGTTTTCGTGAGTGTATGGTTGGTGATGTTTTGATGTCGTACCCTCTCTTTTTCTGTCTTCGTTTGTCTTTCTCTCTCCTTCTCTCTCTCTATCTCTCTCTCTCTCTCTCTCTCTCTCTCTCTCTCTCTCTCTCTCTCTCTCTCTCTCTCTCTCTCTCTCTCTCTCTCTTCCGCCCTCCCTCCCTCCCTTTCTCATTCTCTAATTCTCTCTCTCTTTTCTCTATCTCCCCGCCTTTCCCCCATTCCTACTTCTCTTTCTCACTATCTATCCCTCCCTCCCTCCTTCCTCTTCGGCTTCCTTCCCTCTTCCGTTATCCGTTGAGAGAAGGCTACTCGGCGTCCCTCCAGCTCCTAAAAAGCTTTGGACTCAAGTGAAATTGGCTTGTCGATTAGGCGAATCCTCTCCTTCCCCCCCTTCGCCTTTCCCCCTATCTTCCTTCCTTTCTCTTCTAATTCACTTCGTCTCTCCTTTCTCCCTCATCCCTTTTTTTCTCTCCTCGTCTCTTTCCTTTTTCTTTCATCCCTTTTTTTCTCTCCTCGTCTCTCTCCTTCATCTTTCTATTTTTTTCTCCTCGCCTTTCTTCTTTTTCTTCATCCCTTTATCTCTCCTCGCCTTTTTTCTTTTTCCCCATTCCCTTTTCTCCTCGCCTTTCTCCTGTCTCTTCGTTCTTTTTTCTTCCCGCTTTCGTCTTATTCTGTTTTTTTTTTCTGCCTTCCTTCTTGGTTTGCTCCTTTCTTCTTCCTCGTTACCTTCTCTTCCTCTTTTCCTCTTCCTTTCTCCTCCCTCTTCCCTCTTTTGTTTCCTCTTCCTATCACTTCTTCATGCATCCCTCCTCCCCCCCTCCCCCCCCCTCTCCATAGCACTTCCGGTAATGAAATTATAATTGGAGTTTCAGATTTTTCTCTCTGGGATTTATTTATTTATTTATTCATCCATTGATTTAGTTATCTTTTGATTTATCTATATATCTGTCTATTTTGTTTTCTTTTTCTTTTTTTGAGAGAGAGAGAGAGAGAGAGAGAGAGAGAGAGAGAGAGAGAGAGAGAGAGAGAGAGAGAGAGAGAGAGAGAGAGAGAGAGAGAGAGAGAGAGAGAGAGAGAGAGAGAGAGAGAGAGACAGAGGCTGGGACCCAGATTTAGTTAATTTATGGTGTCGTGTGGTAGTGTAATGCAGGTTCACGGGGTGGTATTGTGATGGTAGGTGGTCGTGTTGTGGTGCGATTTCCGATTGGGGTGATGTTTCTTGTACGTTTTCACTTCTCTTCTCAGTGACTCTCTTTCTCTCTCTCTCTCTCTCTCTCTCTCTCTCTCTCTCTCTCTCTCTCTCTCTCTCTCTCTCCCTCTCCCTCTCTCTCTCTCTCTCTCTCTCTCTCTCTCTCTCTCTCTCTCTCTCTCTCT